>NW_010367553.1:0-54975 GCF_000414095.1 Morus notabilis
TATATATATATATATATTCCATCTGCATATTATATATTATGTAATTTCCGGGTTGAGTTTTTCACGGAAATCATATGTCCTTCTTTAACGTACTTTTTATATATGATTAAATGTGTTTTTTCACTAAATCCACACAAGAGCAGTTTATCTTTCCTTTGCTTGGGGCCTTTAAGAATTCAGTTCTTGGGCGGAAGCAATAAAGAAAAAGAGTTTACGAGTTATATAATAATCTCCCAAATTTTGGTTTGACTTAAATCTGGTAACAAACACGACAAGATTATCTAATAGTGTTGCCCATGCTTAAAAGTGTTTTAATATTTGAGCCCACATATATATAAAAGATATTATAGTACAAAAAAGCTGCCGAACATGAATATTATTCATCACTTTGACATAATTATTTGTTTTTATGTAATTTTATGGTTTGGATATTATCATGATAGGGCAAGTTACTTAACCAACCGACTTTTCTCACCAGCTACTGCATATGCAATCTTTATGACCATGCATGGTTGGGCAGATTAGAGACCCTGGAAAAGCGAGATATGGGAGTTATGAGGCATAAAATTGGCAAACCTTCTTTTCATGCCTAGCCGCTAAAGAACAACCTAATCTGGTAGAGATCTCAATTTCTGCTATCTCTCATAGTCACAACTGATCATGTATAAAAGGTTTATATATATATATATATATATTATATAAATTTATATATACTTGAGGACCAAGTGAGCAACTAATTGGGTAAGCGACAAGAAAGAGAGGGCAAAGAGATGTGTTACGATCGAGCAGGGAAATTTCTATTCTTTAGCAATTATGGCATTAAAGAAAGGAACAAAGAGTAGGTCCAACTTGCTCCCTCAGCTCCATTTTATCATCATGAGACTTAAAAAGCTATATAAGTGTGTATGTACATGTTTACTTCCTTAGGTTACTGTATTTTCTGCCGACGGAATATTTTCAAAATGCTTTCAATTCATCAATTACGAATAAATTGACCTAATATTTTCTGTAATGCACGCGTACAATAAATTCAGCTCATGTATTTCTCTGTTCTGGTCCCTTTTCGTTTCCTCTAATAATATCATATCGCTTCGAGTTAAAATATTTTTACTAATTGATATAATACAATATTTGACATAATATGATATTATGGAATTATGTTGGATCGTTCGTGAGCAATTGTGGCCACTCACGTGCGTTTCAATGATCCTCAGGCAATTCAGAATTTAGCATCAATGGCATATTTGAAAACGTTAATATTTGACATAATATGATATTATGGAATTATTTTGGATCGTTCGTGAGCAATTGTGGCCACTCACGTGCGTTTCAAAAATCCTCAGGCAATTCAGAATTTAGCATCAATGGCATATTTGAAAACGTTACAACTTGTTGGACTGCTGAGTCAAATTGGCTTGAGTGGAGATTACTACAAAGTCTAAAGACCACCAATAGAATTCCTTCATATTAATCGAAACAAAAGGATATATATATATATATATATATATATATACGTGTAAAACTAAATGTTCGAACATTCACGGATCAAGAAGAAAGACGGTGAACAATTTGTGTGAAGAGCATGGGACAGGGATTGACCCGTGTTTCAATCAATGTCCAAAACCAATCTTATTAGAGTTTTTAATGGTTTTATATAAGAAATGTAGGGCCAATGTGACTAAGAATGTTTTTGTAGACATGGGTCAATTTTGTCCAATATGTCAACCCCACTAAGGAGAAGACCAAATGTTTTATTACATTTCATCAAGTCCAAAGCCAATGATTGATGATTTGTCGTCTTCGGAATTTAGAGCCTCCTCTTTGGTGGAAACGCATTAGAAAAGCCCTCCTTGGTGATAATGCAGTTGGAAATAAATTTGAACTCGTTTTAAGTCAAACATTTAGAGGGAGAAATGAGACCATATTGGACGGAAACAAATATTTACTATATTAGAAAATATTAACTACAAACTTTTTAAGATTAAGAGAGAGAAGGATAACAACTAACTGCAATCCATGTTTGGGAATGGTTCATATGCCCCTTTTTTTTTGTTCCTTTTCGAGTCCTTTTAATAATAATATGTCACGTCATGATTTTTTAATTGACGTAATAAGAATTTTTTAATTGATGTGTCATTTTAATTGATGTGTCACAATATTATTGGATTGACATGAAAGGGGACAAGAATAAGAGGAGATAGGAGATGGTTCCCCCATATTTGGACCTAGATACATTATATTAAAAAAAAAAAGAGACAAATACTTCTTAGAATATATGGGTCTTAGAATGTAGTTGGTAAGAACATATAAGAATTATACTAGATTAAAAAAAATATATGTCAAGCTAGTAGTTCAAAACTGGTGTCTGTATGAAAAGGCATTAAAAAATAAGAGAAAGTTTCAAGAATATCCTAAAAAAAGATAACACTATTTATTTCTGCTATCAAAGATAGAATTTTTCCGTACTCTATCAAAATGTTTCGTATTCTACTAGAATATTTCCATAAATATTAGGATGATGAAAAACAATAGTACTTATTCTTGTAAATTTGTCTTAAAATAATCCAGGGCGCTCTTTATTTTGAAGGGATTAGAAAACAAAATCTGTAAATTTGAACTTTTCTATCTCATGAAACCATTCCCGGCCGGTACATAGTTAACGAACCGTGTTTTTAATTTTTATTTTTTATAAGCATATATATAGAAAAATCCTTCGTGAAATCGCACCAACCAACACAGACAATTTTTAATGATACTCTTCTATTTATCACCCACAATAGATTTGCTTTGATTGGTGTAAACAAATTAAGAAAAATATGAAAAACATGAAAGATAATGGGCGGCTCATGTTGTGTTTATTTATTTTCATTTACTCGATTTGGGGGTTGACTTAGAACATATATTGCAGACAACACACGTTAGATTCACAGAACACATGGACCATTCCATTACAAGCAAGAATTAGACTCAAACCCAATAATGGTCAACCCTTTGTTCACACATAACACACGCATGTGTGTGTATATTTTTATATATGTGCATATATACATATATATATATATATATATATACACACATATATATGACACGGTTCTCTCTCTTTCTCGAATGCTTCTGATTTTCTCTTTTGTATTTTCTCGTTCATATTGTAATTTTCAATATGGGTCCGCGAGATATATATGTGTGTCTCAAATTTTTCCTTTTGATTTACACGTGATCCCGTATATCATCGCCATTTCTGTGGGGTCCATGCATGTATGACCACGTTGTGAAGCTCCATCATACAGACCTAAGATGTATTACCTCAATGTGACATCACTAGTACGTACATGCCTACATGGCATGCTTATTTCTTAATTGTTTTCTTAGCACGTTAAATTTGATTAGCAAATGATCCACATTACCAAAACCCCGTTTTGCTTTTATTAATTAGTTCTATGCGAGGGGTGATAAAATACACTTATATATAGCATGCATATACTAATGGTTATTATTACATCGCAATATGTGTCGAAACAAACTTTAACATGATTAAATTCGCCCACTTAATTAGAAATAATATATTCACTTATCTTTCAACTAAGTTCATATCATTGCTTATTTCTTTGACTTTGTTTAGGTTTGTGTATACTCTAAAAACCATATTAGAAAACGAAGTACACAAATATATATACATATATATATATAATAATAATAAATTGAGAGTCAACGTTATGAAATTAGTATAGTTCTATAAATATTCAAATCATATAGACCTAGAAGGTGGGTTTATGTATTATAACAAGAAGGGTTTAAGTTTAACAACTGCGATGAGTATGGTATTGGTGGAGAGTCAGAGATTATGACATGGGCAATAAGGTCCAAAATGGTCAATTTGTGGAAGAAGGAACATTCTTAAACCAAAAGAAGACAAGCAGAAAATCCAAATGGGTTGGAACTTGGATGGTGGTGACAATTGCTCTTTTTCATCAAAACTAAAGAGAAAGCGACTCTTTTATTCAGCGAGAGAGAGAGAGAGAGAGAGAGAGGAGAGAGAGAGAGAGAGACTCTTTTGTTGTGTGTCCCCCGTAGAAGTCTACCTGTCATGGCGGTACTTGATACACTTCACTCTCTTCCTCCAAATCTTTCATTCACGCGCCGGTTCTCACAAACATTTATTAGTATTAGTTTTTTTTTTTTTTTGAAGGATTATTATAATAAGTTTTTATGAATATAAATGTTATCATTGTCTTGCAAATATTATTTCCATAATATTGTTTGTGGGTGTAATTAACTATACCGGGTAAGATTTTTATTCCCTGTATCACGGAATGAAAAATATGGGCTTCTTCTTTTGAGTGAAAAACTCAAAAAAAGACAACTTTAGTTACAATTTTATTCAAGTTCATGTTCTTTTAAGTTTAAACTCGAGTTTATGACTAAAACTCGAGTTCAAGTTTCTCCTTCAACTCAAGTTCAAAAACTCGAACTCAAATTAATGAACAGTATTTTTTCTATTCTTAAAAATGCTATAACTTTTTCGTTTTAATTCTGATTGAGATGATTTTTTTTTCTATGCGTTGACAATGAAAAGACAAATAAAACCCGACCCATATACCCTATTAAAATTTTTCATCAGCACTGAGTTTTTATTAAAATACTAGCTAAATACAAATTCAAGTTTTGACTCACTCAAACACAAACTCAAAAAGATTCTTATCTCAAACCATAACTCAAATGTACACAACCAAACACAAACTCAAGTTACAAGTTCAACTCAAGTTATAACTCAAATTCAACTCAAGAATTATACTCAAATTAAACTCCAAAAGAACAAGTCCTAAATGTTAAGAGATGGAAAGGCCAAAACACATTTCAAAATATTGCTAATTGGTTAGTTGGACTTAAACAAAAATGAATTTCATTTTAATTTAAAATAAAAAAATAAAAAATTAGTGTAAGTAAATAATTCATATTAACTATTGGATTTAGGGTTATATTTCTCATTGAGGTTTTTTTTTTTTTTTTTTTTTTTGAGAAAATGTCATTGAGGATTTATGAATGTATGTTATGTTACATTGACCTCTAACTTAATTTTTTTGTTGCATTTTGGTCCCTAACTTTTTTTTAGTCAAATACCGAAATTCGTTAGTCCCTATTAGTAAATTTCCATCGAAATATCTGTTTAATACATATCCTAAAGTTTAGAACAGATAATTTTGCATGAATTTATCTTGTCTTCCTTTTAGACGAAGAACCCATAGTCCTCATCTGCTAAACTTAAGAGTAATAAGAAAGTATATGAGATAAACATTATACTGTTATAAATGTTTGTATATAAACCAAATAACGATTAATGATAGAAGAAATTTATCTATTCATTATAATAAGGTTAAAATTTTACTATTTGTAAAAGATGAATCTCGTTAAATTAGTAGGTGTGATCAAATTTAGTAAGATCTACTATTTTATGAGTAATGGATTTTTATTTTGATAGGGGATAAATACCATTTTTGTAAAAAGAAGGTAGAAGATTTGAATCTCAAGAAAAAAATGAAAATAAAATAAGAAAAATGAAATTGGGGACCAACAGAGATTAAAACCCCCCCGAATTTTGAATCTCGTCAAACTGTCTTTAAAAAAAAACTAAGGCCCTGTTCATTTTGCCGATTCGAGTTTAGAATTTGAATTTTACTACAGTAAAAAGCTCTCAAAAACAATCACATCTAACTTTTTTACTACAGTAAAAAGTTTTTATATAAAATCACATCTCAACTTAAATTATAAACTCGAATCAACAAAGTGAACGAGTCCTAAGAAAATAAAAGAATAAGATGGGTAAGTATCGTGCGTTCTAACATTAACCGTCCACGACTTTTTCAAAAAAACAACAATAACCGTCCATGTCAGAGCAAGAGTGGGTCCCAAATGCCGTGGAAAATCCAAGAGAATAAGATGGTCAACGGAACGGCTGAGATAAGGAGAGAGACAGAGGTCAAGGAGAAGCGTACGTGTACGCCACGCTCAATGTTTTTTTTCTTTTTTTGTTTTTTCTTTGACACTTCCTTGAGCTTGGCAATTAGGCCCCACGCGGTTGCACGCGAGCGTACCTATTGGGTCCCACGTTGACTCATATTTTTGGCTCTAAAACCTCGAAAGCATGACGTCATGATACCCTTCCCCAACTTTTTTTAAAATTCAGAATTAATTTTCGCATTTATTAAAGAAACAAATTATAAAGAGAGAAGTTAAAGTTGCACGAGATAATTTAAAAAAAGGGTCCATCTCTAATGGACCATCTTACCGATAATATTAGGGATTGTCCTTTTACGATCAAATTTAAAAAAAATTGAAACTCAAGTTATAATTTTATTTAAGTTCACATTTTTTTAAATTTTAATTTTATTTAATTTTACTCAATTTTATTCAAGTAATTACAACTTCAACTCAAGGTATAACTCAAATTCAACTCAAAAACTACGCTCAAGTCACACTCCAAAAGAACATGCCGTTTTTGGTCGATCAATCTGAGCAAAATCAATAAGATTAAAAAGTATGTAAAATAAGTAGTTTTTAATATAAATTTGACGGCTAAAAATAGTTGAAAAAAATAAAATAAAATTATCAATAATCCTACCATATAATAATAATAATAGAATGCTAGATAGAAATTAATAAATATTTCGTAATTAATTTCAATATACACTTCACTGTACTATCATAAAACAATTTAACAGCAAGGATCGTAATTGTTTGTTCATTTTGCCGATTCGAGTTTAGAATTTGAATTTTACTACAGTAAAAAGCTCTAAAAAACAATCACATCTAACTTTTTTACTACAGTAAAAAGCTCTCATATAAAATCACATCTCAACTTAAATTATAAACTCGAATCAGCGAAGTGAACGAGTCCTAAAAAAATAAAAGAATAGGATGGGTAAGTATCGTGCGTTCTAACATTAACCGTCCACGACTTTTTCAAAAAAACAACAATAACCGTCCATGTCAGAGCAAGAGTGGGTCCCAAATGCCGTGGAAAATCCAAGAGAATAAGATGGTCAACGGAACGGCTGAGATAAGGAGAGAGACAGAGGTCAAGGAGAAGCGTACGTGTACGCCACGCTCAATGTTTTTTTTCTTTTTTTGTTTTTTCTTTGACACTTCCTTGAGCTTGGCAATTAGGCCCCACGCGGTTGCACGCGAGCGTACCTATTGGGTCCCACGTTGACTCATATTTTTGGCTCTAAAACCTCGAAAGCATGACGTCATGATACCCTTCCCCAACTTTTTTTAAAATTCAGAATTAATTTTCGCATTTATTAAAGAAACAAATTATAAAGAGAGAAGTTAAAGTTGCACGAGATAATTTAAAAAAGGGTCCATCTCTAATGGACCATCTTACCGATAATATTAGGGATTGTCCTTTTATGATAAAATTTAAAAAAAAATTAAAACTCAAGTTATAATTTTATTTAAGTTCACGTTTTTTTAAGTTTTAATTTTATTTAATTTTACTCAATTTTATTCAAGTAATTACAACTTCAACTTAAGGTATAACTCAAATTCAACTCAAAAATTACGCTCAAGTCACACTCCAAAAGAACATGCCGTTTTTGGTCGATCAATTTGAGCAAAATCAATAAGATTAAAAAGTATGTAAAATAAGTAGTTTTTAATATAAATTTGACGGGTAAAAACAGTTGAAAAAAAATAAAATAAAATTATCAATAATCCTACCATATAATAATAATAATAGAATGCTAGAGAGAAATTAATAAATATTTCGTAATTAATTTCAATATACACTTCACTGTACTATCATAAAACAATTTAACAGCAAGGATCGTAATTGTTCTTCTAAGGAAAGAAAACTTCTCATGGCTACAATTTTATATGATAAAATAGATAATAGGCCCTAAGGCTTATTTCGGTAGTCTCTATTGGTGAAGACGGCTGATGTTTATCTAAAGTACTATAAGTATATGACTCTATGATTCGGCCGTATTAGTTGACATTTTCATAACTACTAGCAATTGGGTAAACTGGAAAAACTAGGGAAGTATCCTTTTCCAATCAAATAAAAGACGATAACCGAAAGGGTCTAGAAATCTATTTTATAATGATATAGCATTGGCATGTCGAGAGAAAGTTAGCCCTATATGTTACACATATATTCTCACTAATCATTGCCTTATACTAGAGAGGTAGATTCTAGCGCTTCATAGCCTTTTGTTCGATATATAGTAATGTCAACCGTATTGTTTAAGTTATATATAATATATATATATATATATATATATATATATACGTGTATATGCGCGTGAGGTACATGATATCTAGAGTCAATTGCAGCAAAAGAACATATCTAGAGTCAATATTAATTATCTGCATGGTGATTGTCCAAGAGACGAGTGAAAAATAAAGACAAAAACAAAACAAAATATATAAATATAAATCGTCTATGTATAATGCATGCATCTAATTTCTATCAAAACAAATCCATGTGATTAACACATGTTTTAAAACATCTGGTTTAATTGACGTTCAGTTAATTAAAATGCTAAAACGTAAAATAAAAGAACGAACGCGGGCGTACAATTTTTACGTAGTTCGGTAAAAACCTTCATCCACGTAAACATTAATGCCGCCATTCGTTCTTTTATTTTACGTTTTTGGCACTTTAATTAATTGGATGTCAATTAAATCAGATCTTTCAATTGGTATTAGAGTGGTTTGCTAATAGTTTGTTTTGGTGAGATCTTCCAGAAAGGTCTATATTCACAGGGATTAGATTTTTTTAGAGAAGGAAGTTCGGCTTCATGCCCAACAACTACTGGATAGCACCAACTACTCGTACTGAAAAGCTCGAATGAAGGCTTTAATCAGGGCTATTGATGAGAAGATGTTGTTTTGATTGGTTGAGAACATCTTATTACAAAGATAGTGAAGGTAAAGTTACATTGAACCTTGAAGAAACCTGGTCCACTAATGAAGACCGGCTGGCTAATAATAATTCTAAGCCCTAAACACCATATTATAGAGTGGATGCCAATTAATTCAAGTTTATATGAACATGTGAATCAGTCAAAGAAGCTTAGATTATTTTTCAAACTATTCATGAAGGGACCACTGCTGTAAATCTCTCTAAGCTTCAGATGTTAGCTACCAGATTTGAAAATCTAAGAATGCAAGAGAATGAAACTATAGCCGATTTTAATTCTAAACTATGTGACATATCTAATGAATACTTTGCTCATAGAGAACAATATTTAGAGATGAAATTAGTAAGAAAAACCCTAACGTCTCTACCAAAAAGGTTTGTTTAAAAAGTCATTGCAATTGAAGAAGCCTCGAATGTGAACACTATGAAATTAGATGAATTAATGGGCACGTTAGAAGCTTTTGAGATGAACTTAAAGCAAAATAAGAAAGAGAAAAGTATTGCTCTACAAGCTAAAGTCCAAAAATCCCCCGAGAAGAATGAGTTTGATGACCAAGATGATTTGGCCGAATCACTTACTCAGTTGACTAGAGATTTTGAAAAATTCTGAAGAAGATTAACAAGAGGTTTAAAACGATAAATTTAGGAAATATTAAGGACCCATTTAGTTCGCTGATTCGAGTTGAGATGTGATGTTATGTGAGAGCTTTTTACTGTAGCAAAAAAGTTAGATGTGACTGTTTATGAGAGCTTTTTACTGTAGCAAAAAAGTTAGATGTGACTGTTTATGAGAGCTTTTTACTGTAGTAAAACTCAAATTTTAAACTCGAATCAACGAAATGAACGGGACCTAATAATTTCCATAAAAATATGAGTGTTCCATTGCTGGTGATGTTAAGAAGAACAAAGGAATCTAATGTAGGGAATGTGATGGTTATGGTCTTATTCCATCTAAGTGTGCAAATACTGTAAAAAAGAAGAAATCTCTTAATGCTCATTGGAGTGATGAAGAATCTAAAGGGAGTCAAGAAAATGATGAAGAAAATATGAATAATTATGTTGCATTTAATACTTCAGCTAATCAAGAAGAATATGAGAAAAGTGTTGCAAACAGTGTTGTAACAAGTTATGCAACAAGTCTGCTACAAAAAAGAAAAAAAAAGATAGATCTGATTCAAAATATAAATGTCGCAGTGGTGAAAAAAAGCTTAAATATGATATTATCGAGCAAGCATAAAAAATCATGTACATCAAGTGGGTCAACGTATGCAAATTGAATAAGTCTTTGAAGGAGCGAGTTGTTGAGCTTGTTACATAAAAATATGTGTTGAAGAGGACTGCAGTTAATTATGAAATCCTTACTGAAAAGGATAAGAAATTACAAGAGATTAGGGCTGAATTGGAAAATACTCAAAAAAAAAAAAAAAATCTAAAGATGTTAAATTCATAAAAGAACAAGCTGAATCACATTTTTCATTAAGAAAATCAAGAGGTGATCGTCATGACCTTGGCTACATTAACTTCAAAGACCGTATTTGTGAGAGATCTACCAGCTCTTGAATTTCACTCTCCCTCTAGTAAGAAATTTGTCCCCTCATCATCTCGAGGTAAACCAAAAATGTATCTTTCACGTTTAACCAAATTTAGGTGTTTTTTTTTTTTTTAACGATAAAATTTGTAGGTTGAACTTGAATCCAAACTCCAAAAATGTCCTAACAACTATATCCATGTTCATTGATATAATTTGTTGATGGAACAGTGATATTCCATTTCTTTCCGTTTCTTTAATTTTATTTTTTCAAGGGAAACAAAAACTCATGAGTCCAATCTAACATACATGCACTAAGATGTTGCATATGTCCACAAGCTGATGGTTTTCTTTTCTTTTCTTTTCTTTTTAGGTAAGTTCTAATTAACGGAAAATTACTTTATTTACAATATGAAGTTACAATGTATATGGGTGGGTTTTAATAGTATCTTCAAAATATATACAGTTGTCTCAGTGTTTTTTTTTTTTTTTTTTTTTTTTTTTTTTTTTTTTTTTGGGGCGGTTTTTTCATTAACAGTTGCATTAATAGACCGGCATATATATAAGTAAGGATCGTTTTGTGGTCTCTATAAATCAAAGACAAATATTTTTTGTTGATTCTGTAATTCATTCCCAGTATATGTGTGTGTGTGTGTGTGTGTGTGTATATATATATATATATATATTGATGTGAATTAGAAATTGCGAAGAAAGTACCACTTTTTGGAAAACAAAAGAAAACAGATATTTTGTAAAGTCAACTATCTTACTGAACCAGCCATCGCGCGACCGCTGACTTCAAAACTACCGTCTACAAATACTTTTCATCGCAAGAAAAATGAACGTATCTTCTTAATTAATTCCTCTCTTCCCAAATTGGCAAGCAAAAATTTTTTTAAGACTGGAAATATTTTTTGTACTGTTATTTTTCCTTTAAAACTTCTCGTTATTCATTTAACCTTTATAAATATATATATATTGTCCAAGTTTTCTCGTCTTTTCTTTTTCTGGAAGAAATAAACATGTTATAACTGGCCTTAAGAAAATTGACAGTTATGATTACTCTTAATATAAGGTCAATAATATTGTGCTCTCTCAATGTTCTTTTTGTGTGGAGAATGACGTGGGCAATAACATATACATACCATGAGTCTGCTTGGAGTACTTTTGAGTTGGATATACATTAATAATGGAGAGATCAAGTCACAATTTACTTGTTCTTCTCGAGGGAAAAACCACTACCCTATTTGATATATTATAAATCCACAGCATGTGTGTATGTATATACATATACGGTCTAATTTTAATGGTTACTCTAATATTTACTTATTAATGGATATTATTCTTTTAGTTCTAAGATATTAATTTGACGGAAGTAATCACATGAATAGTTGACTAAAAATATTAATAACAATTAATGAAATGAAATTTTTATTTAACTACATTATTAAATTTTTATATTTAGAACTGACCACCGATTGAAACATAAACATTAAAAAATCGTACATACATATTCATATATTAACCATACAAATATTTTGCTATATACCAAGTGCAAGCATAAAAGAAACGGCCTGTAAAGTAATCCAGAAAATTTAAAAGCCAAAATATGGAAAGCTAGTGGGTATAAACATGGCATGATCAGCTTGTCAATTGTCCATATTCTAAATATGAAAAGTAATTTTATTTGTATATTCTTTTAAAAGGCTCTATTAGGTTGCGAAAATCAGGTATTTTTTCTGCCTCTCGAAGAAAAATGATATTAACTGATCATAAGGGGAATATCTTACAATTTCAATTCTAGTACTATAATCATAAGTGAATGAAGGTGGTGTGGGATATGTAAATTTAGGTCATTTGGTCACAATTCAAACTTTTTGTTAAGTATTTTCTTTCACAATAATTTATGTTTTTATTTTAACTTTTTATTTAAATGTATGAATGAAATGGACAATTAGTTTTTCCTCATGAGGAGACTTGGGCCCTTTACAGGAATACTACAAGTTTTAAACTTCGATTAAAATATGTCAGGAGGCATAAATTATAATAGAGAATGCCACAGTTAAAAATACTTAAAAATCGTAAAATTCATAAAAATCATTTATATATATGAAAAACCACAAAACATCTTATAAAATTTAAAATACTAAATCAAATACACAAAAAGATAAGCATAATTTTGGTCAAATTACAAAATTTAAATGATGTTATTGTGGTATATTTTGTAATAATTTTTGTGCCTATGCAAAAGTCAATCCAACCTTAAAAAGCACGGCATATTGGAGACTTCTACTTATATCACAAATTCATTTTCAAATATGTATTATTCTTTTAGTTATATAAGAGATTTTCTTTTTTAAATAAAAAAGGTAATTTGATTGCTAGAACGTTTGTATGTGATGCCATACTGTATTGAGTCTATTGACACGACATGTCATGTGTGGGGTTGGGTCAGGACTCAGGAATTTCTATATTCTCTCTCTCTTTAATGTCAAAAGAAAAAAGAAAGCAAACATATATAATTTTTTTTTTTTTTTTTTACCAGAAAACTGAACCGAAACCATAGATAATTTAAAACAAGCGAATAATTGCATTATATTTGTTTTCACAAAGATTAAGGAGCTTATCTTGTGGGCTTTTATATACATATATCTTGCAGTGCTTGGAATTACATTCACAACGAACTACTTTTGCTTACAATGATATGTTTCTTCTTCTTTTTTCTATTCCTGAAGCTACAAAAAGTGACCTTCACGCGCTACAATGGCTCCCGGGGAATTAGGAAACGTAACCTACAATCAATACACCTGGACCATCAACTCCTTAACGGTCCTGATTAAAAGGTTCATCCTATGCTTTTACAATTCCAACCGTCTGATCTGATTTCAACCATAAACTTAAAAAAAAAAAAAAAAAGAAAGTATATCACTCGTCCAAAACTATGACGTGCCCATCAGATCATATACACATGCACATGCACAAAATCACCATCATCATCATCATCACCATCATACCACCATATCCCTTTATTCATAAGGAACAAGAATTTTCCAAAACATATGCACTTAAATTATATGATAGAAGAAGAAGAAGAAGTTAAATAAAAAATTTAATCCCAAATCGAATACGATAAAATAAACAAAGGTGAAAAAAAGAAAAGCAAATTTAAAGAAAAATTCGATTCCAAATTATGCTCTTTCACACTCTCTCTCCTCTCCTCATTTGTCCAATTATCATCTCAGTAGAAATGTCAACCGGATACCTGTAAAATTAGTTTGCACAACATCCGTACCACTCCCATTCACATATATATAAATCCCAACCTTAACCCCCAAGCCACATATATATTGTCTATATATATGTATATTTGAATACACGACCCGTCATATTATATATAATACGTCAACCCAAAGAGGAAAATATACACATAAAAGAGCTAGCTAGCTATGGCTGAGGAGTTTCAGGGCGGGATTTGCGGCGGAAACTGGTGGAGCTCATCGAGAAGCGTGTTCATGGCGGCGTCGCCGTGTTCTGTGGGGCTAAGTCATGACGTGGCGGGGTTTGGTTGGCCGAGCCATGACATGGTTGACATCAAGCTGGCAAGGTCTTCCCCAGGAGACACTAATTCGGTTTGTGATAGTACTTCTAATAACAATATTCATAGTGGATTTCAAGAAGTTCAAAAGCCTCAATACCAAAGTCACGATAATATTAACTCCGTCAGTGGTAGCGGCAGTAGTGTTTTGATCGATTCCACCGCGCAAATGATGGGTTTTAGCCTCTCAACCTCAGATTTGAACCAATCCAATAACAATTTTCTCAAGTAAGTACATAAAATTACACGATTTGATTGTGTTATTATAAATTATTAGTTCTAACTTATTCTACAATATGTATTTGATTTGTTACAATAGTAGCGGAAGAGCAGAGAGTAACAATATTTATTCCATGCTTCAAGAAGACATGGGAACAAAGTTGAATTACCGGCAAGAAATCGGTTTATTAGATTCGTCCTCTACTCAAATCCCAAAAGATTTCTCTGGTAACTGCAGTACGGTGACGACAAGCCAAGCCTTGTCGGCGGGCTTACCGGTGAGCTCATCACCGTCTTATGTGTACGGTTCGTCGACGACGGCGACGTTGTTGCAAAGCTTGTTCGACGACGAAGCTCATCATGATCATCAACTACCACAACAAAATTCCTTTTCCAACAACAACCGACCTATCAACTATAATAATTCGTCGTCGACGCCGGTCAATTACGGGTCTAATAATTGCAACAACAATATGGTATCATCTTCTTGGCCTAGATTCTCAGCGCCAAAGCAGTTACAACAACAGCCTGGCGGTCTACACTTCTCCAATAATACACCTTTTTGGAACGCCTCAGAGGCTGCAGGCCAAAACAACAACAATATCATCGGCCGAGCCGGCCTTTTTACTTCGCTGCCGCAGCAATTACAGTACGTGACACCTTTTGAAGAGAAACCCAAGTGTAATAACTTCACGACCACAAAGGTAAAGTTGATTGTAGTTTTGTTTGAGACCATGAAAAATATTATCATTTTAGCTGCTAGGGTTTGAAGGCTTATATATACTATAGTTAATGATTTAGGCGTTCAAAAATTTTCAGCCTAATGAAGACGTTCAGGACTCGGGATCTGTTGTGAAGAAAAGTAGTAGTGGTAGTATTGGTGATCATCATCAACAACCTGTGCTCAAACGAGCTAGAATCGAAACGCCTTCGCCATTACCAACTTTTAAGGTACCACACATATTTCATCAAGCTTAATTTTTCTTAATAATAAACATGAAAATGGGTGGATAAGAATTTTGAAGTTTTTTTATTTAATTTTTGATTTTTTTTTTTGGGGTAATAGGTCCGGAAAGAGAAGCTGGGGGACCGAATCACTGCTCTCCAGCAACTAGTTTCGCCTTTCGGAAAGGTAAACTTTTGGATTTTTCTTCGACTTTTTTTTGAGAGAGTAATGGTACAGTGAGAAAGAAGAAAAGAAAAACTTTCCGTGTTACTAAAAACAAAAAATCCAATTGTACATCCAAAAGCTTACCCTTTGAATCGTATTTTTCGTTGCAGACTGATACAGCTTCCGTTCTACATGAAGCCATCGAGTACATAAAATTCCTTCACGATCAAGTCAGTGTACGTTTCCTTAGTATATATGTTAGTACTAGACTAATAATTATTAGAATTTAATTTCCTTGTCTGATATTACTTGGGTTTAGTAATTGTAAAAAGTTTCTTTAATTATGTGATTTCAGGTTTTAAGTACTCCGTACATGAAGAATGGGGCTTCTAATATTCAAGTACAACAACAGGTAGAACTTGGAAAAGAAGCTCTTAATCAATTATAAATCTACGATAAACAGTACTATTAACCAATTATATTATACGTATGAGGGATTAATTATGTAATTAACCGCAGGGTTCGATTAAACCGAAGGACCAAGAAATTAGCCCAAAACAAGATCTGAAAAGCCGAGGACTCTGTTTGGTTCCTATTTCAAGCACATTCCCAGTTGCAAATGAGACCACTACTGATTTTTGGACACCAACATTTGGAGGGACTTTCAGGTGATCATCACAAGCTATACATATATATATACACACATATACACAAATATATATATATATATAGCAGCAAGCATCAAAGTAAGGATTCTACTAATTATGGTACTCGTAACACTAATCAAATTAGCCAGTGGGTAATATGGAGTTTCTCATATTGTTGGTGGACATGACAAATGGTTGTGTATGGAAAAAGGTAGCTGAAGCCACACAATTGCCGTGATGTACCAGAGAATTGAAAGAAAGAAAGGCTAAAGAAAGAATGGTATAAAAGGAGAAAGTAAAGGAAAGCTAGCTAAAGAAAAGACAATGATTTTTCTTGAGAGGGAGAGAGACAGACAAGTGCTGGGCCAGCTGCGAGAAGATCAATGATGTAGGGTAGAAAAAGGAATTATGTATGGGTATGAAGTTTATTATTAATTACGTATTAATAATGATAGTTAGGTTTTATATTAATATTATATAAAGAGATCAGGTGGGTTAGGAGCAGGAACAGGTGCTAAATTTAGCGGAAGTCGACATTAGTTTGCGGATCATTGTTGTCGTTTGTTTATGTTCTTGTTGTTTATGTTGGTTTTTTTTTTTTTTTTTTTTTTTTTTTTTTTTTTTTTTATTTTTTTCATGTTGACAAAAATAGCTGAATTTAGCAGATGGGGGATACTGAACCTTATGTTCCTGTTGATGTATATGTATACATGGGCCCACACCACCTTTTATTATTTGAGAGCAAGAAATCAATTATTAAAGAACAAAAAAAAAATGGAGATGAAGAATTAATAATAAAGTAATTTATTTTCTTTATTGTATCATTGTTAAATGGACTATCGTGAGACTGAGTGGAGGTTATTGAATTGGGGGTCCTGAGTCCCAACTTTTTCGCACTTTGTTTATGTGTTAGGCATGTGATGGTGGAAGTCAGAGAAAGGCCCACAGTGGCTGTTTTAGGGTTTCTGGCTCATATCACAGAAAAGAAAAGAGAGTTACTTCTGCATGCGCGAGTGTGTCTTCGCGCGCGCGTGTGAAACACCAAATATGCCTATTATATATTATATTTTATATACATATACATACATACATATACACACACACTATATACTATATTGCATATACAGAGCATTGTGCTTCCTGTAAAATGGCCATATTGTAGTGCACCCATGTGTTAACAAATACGTGATTTGGACAATTCTCAGCCACTTGATTAGAATATAAATTCTCTGGAATCAAAATAAGCGTTTGCATCCATTATTTATCAATATCTATAACAACACTTTTTAGATAAGCTAAGGTAATTAAATTAGAACTAAGCTTATATCCCGCTTCTTTAATAGGCCTAATAATTATTGGTACCCAGCTCCAGAAATATTTATAAGATGTATTCTTTAAAACAAGGATTTATTAATTCGCTTCACCAAATTATTTCGTTAGTCTAAAGATATATATAACATGACATGGTGGGGATACGCCTAAGACTCTTTGGTCTAGTAATGGGCAGGAAGGTTAGGGAGGGGTTTTAGGTAGGAATGTAAGTTCGATCCTACTTGTAATTTTTATTTATTATATATCTATAAGAAGAAGATATATATTAGAAAAATGTTAACATTAATTTTTTTCATTCTCTTTATCACTTTTTACATTTACTGTATAATACGTAAACTCTACGGTTTTATTTTCTGTTTAAATAATAATATATCATGTTAGTGAAGTCAACGTGTCAAACAGTAAATGTAGAGAGCGACTAAGAAAGTGACATAAAGAGTGATACTAATCTTTCTCTACATATTATATATAGATTTCTTTCCCAAAAAAAAAAGTAAGAAAAAATTGTCATGGTAAGAATATATACATGAAGATACAAAAATATGGGGGTTGGGTACGTGCATATATATATTGACTACTTATTCCCCTAACGCAGATAATGCTGATCAGCAGTACTAGTTCTATTGGCTTCACTTATGGGGCTTGTCTTAAAGAAGACAGTTCAAGATGGATCACATGCATTTTCTATTATTAGCTCTTCTGTAAAGTTGTAACATCCTTAAAAACAGCTAAAACCAGATCATTAATTATGGGTAATCTTATATTTAATCATTACGTGTTTTCTAGAGCTTATTCGTTCCGGAACTTTTGTTAAGCTAATTGGGAAACATTTTCACCACTTTTCCCAGCATGAACATGGCAAAAACACACACTTTTGTTTTCGAGATATCCATAATGATAATTGCAATAAATACGCTGACAATAGGATACTGAATCATCAAGAGTATATATATATATATATATATATCCCTGTAGCTAGTCATGTGATCATAGTACCCTTTCGAATTTATTAAAATCTAATTTGGGTTCATTTACGACGGAGCTGCAATTTCAAACAAGGAAGACTAGCCTTATTAGTGTAGAGTTTGGTATCACAGTACTTTATATACACACACACATACATAAATATTTGTTGTGGCATCCTTTGAAGTTTGAACCATGGAGAGAGAGAGGAAAGCAGTAGAGAGAATGGAATCATCCATAGAAAAGATATATTAATATTACAAAAAAAAAAACCTGATTATTCCATTTTTAAGGGAATATAAAAGACTTGTTAGTTTGTAAAAGTACTTTCAACTTTATTTAAAATTTGACGAAGTTCCTTACTTTATCAAAAAAATTGACAAGTTCCTTTTAAGCCGCTCCTCTAGCTATTCGTGACCCCCTATCTCCAAATGAGGCTAATATTAATTAGAGTAATGATAGGGACTCCAACTTAAATCTTAGTTTTTATGTATTAATTGATGTGTTATGTTAGAGCATCTCTAATATAATGATATAATTAATGTGCCAATTGTAAATTTAACATTTGAGTGCAAAAAATACTCTCCAATACAATGTTATTTGTTGTGCCAAATTTCTCATATAATAATATACTTTATGACAAATTTTTCACCAAGTATAGCATATGAGAAATTTAGCATCTGATTATTATTGGTTGAAATGTTTATTTTTTTCTTGTCATCAATGCAACTTTTACATTTTCTAATTATTTTAAGAATAAAAGTTTACTTTCACAACTTCCAAAGCTTAATAATTATGAAAAAAGTAGATTTAACATTTCAAATAGTATTATGCATTGGAGTAAAAATGAAAATAACATACCATATCATAATTTTTAATGTTAAATATAAAATTGGCAGTAGTATTTGCATTAGAGATGGTCTTAGTTGCCATCTTTTTATTAGTAGATGCAATATTTTTTATTAATTGGCGTGACAATATTTTAAACGTCCACCAATATAAAATTGACAACTCACATATCAAATCAGTTGGTACATAAGAGTTGAGATTAGAGTCAGTGTCCCTGTTATTATCCTATTAATAATGAAAGAGATAATTTTCTTCACTAAGGGAGTAGAATATTTTGTGTATGTGGAATTATTAAAGGAAGAACAAATTTGTCTACTAACATCAGCATGAAATGTACAGCTATATATACCTGATGGAGGCCAAATATATTACAACCATGCAATCATTTTCAGAATAGTGATTATATTTTTTGACGAAACTGATTTGCCGAAGGAATTCTATTTAGATTTTACTGAAAATAAAATATGAAAATGAGTATCACCATATTAATTATTCTAGTCACTAGTGTGCGTTATAGCGTGTCCAATTAAATTCTAAGTTTGTGAAGTCTAATTTGTTATGTAACAGATCGCTTGTTCCCTTCGCCTTCTTCTAATAATTAACTTCTAAGCATGCAAATCAGAATCATCATGTGAAATTCCGACATGAAAAGAAGCTAATTGTCATTCTTTGTTTAAAATAAGCAGATATCCTAAATTGTAGCTGATATAAAAAAAAAAAAAAAAAAAAAAAAAAAAAAAAAAATTTTAAAAATAAAATTAAAGTGATGCGAGTGTGATTGATATGATGTATCAATTAGGCGCTAGTGTTTAGAAATTCAGGAGAACCAAATTTGAAAAGCCTAAGCAATTAGTATGCGAATTTCAAATATAGAAACTTAACATTGAAGAATCCCTTTGAAAAATGACTAATCATGAGAAAGAAGAACTTTAATTGTTAAATCTTGCTGGTTGGTATCTCTTGGCACCTGCTTTTTTTTCATCTTTTGGTGACTTTCTTGAATTGATCGGCCAAAGGATGTTATACCATATACCTCCAAGCATCAGTATCAGTACCGTTCTCTCTCTCTCTCTCTCTCTCAATGGAATTCAATTCTGATATATATATATATATATATATATATATATATATTTCTCTCCTGAGATGTGGTTATATAACTAAGTAAAAAGAAGAAACATAAAAGGAATACTAAAAAGGAAAAGCATATTGGCATCATTGTGATATTAGTAAAGTAATATATGTGCTTTGTGTGTTTCTATATATGTATGACACTCAACAATTTCAATTTTGCTTTAATGGCACTTCTTTTTCTTGTTTTGGCTAATCAATGGCAAACTATGCTTGTCTTCTGCTACAAGTTCTTTTGATTACATGCTTAAAAAGCTTTGCCTCTTTTTTTTTTTTTTTATTATTACTTTGAATCTAATTCAACATACACGTATATCTAGCGTCTCACGCATCAAAGTTGTACATGATCAACCCTTGTGGTCGATCTACCTGTTTCTTCTATGATTTGCTTCTGTGTGGTTTATTTAAAAACAAATAAATAAATAACAAAAGTTTGATATTTCTAAGTTCCATTTTTCTTTTTATCCAAGAAAAAAGGAAATGAGTAGTACCCTTTTAGATTCTGTATGTACATAATAGCTAGCTTTGTTGATCACAAACCTTTTATATTACCCTTTGAATCTACTGCCTAGTGGTGATCCCATTCAAAAGGAGTTATATGATCTTTTCTCAGCTATCAATAAGGAGGTTAGCATAATATGAAAAGAAAAAAACAAAAACAAAAAAGTTGAGAGTTTCTGGTGAAGGAAGGCTAAAGACTGTTTAAGGTTCATATAGTAGGCACAATATATACAACAAAAGTACATATATCGCAGTTGAAAATTTGTTGGCAACAAAAGTAAATATTATCGCAGTTGAAAATTTATTGGCTAAGGGAAATAAAAGCTTGCAAAGCGTGATGAGAAAAAGACTGATAAGATTTCCTTTTCCTTCAACATTCATCAAGCATGAAGGTAACATCATCATTATATATGCTTTGATCCTCATGATATGTGGTTTGAAATTTGAGACAATAATAATATAACGCAAAAGTAAGGCTCGGGTAATTAATTTCATTTTTCCTTCCCTGCGTTCTCATGAAGACAAGACTAACAATTACTCTTTAACTTGGCCATTAAGTTGTTCTGGATGTGTAACACGACACATGGTTATCTCAAAAAAAAAAAAAAAAAAAAAAAAAAAAAAAAAAAAAAAAATTTTGTCTCACAATTCACATAAACATATATGTACTTGTGCAATCTGAAGAGATTTTACGATCATATCATCTATCTCTTGTGACATGATTTTTTTTTTCTTTTTTAGTAATATTATAGTGCCATTTGGTTAGTGACGTAGACAATGAAGACCTAGGGGTTCAAGTCCCCCTCAACTTTTTTTTTTAGGAAAATAGTAGAAAATATGCCAATATGAAAAGCTCAAGAAAATATATAGGCCAATTTTTAGTTATAGAAATTAATAGGCTATAACTTGTCAAGTTATGGTTCATAACCAGATAAGTTATGAACAAACTTGTCAAGTTATGGTTCATAGCCAGACAAGTTATGGACAATTATGGACAATAACTTGTCAAGTTATGGTTCATAACCAGACAAGTTATGGACGAAAATAGTAATTTGACCTATTTATTAACTTATGTAAACTATTGACCTATTAATTTTAATTCATCTCAAGTCTTGACCTATTTCTCTCTTTCTCCCTTTTTTTTTATTTCCTTTTTTTACCTATTTACGTATACGTGTATATATGTATATATATGAGAACACTTTTAGAAAATTATACATAATCCCATCTAAAAAGTTTAAAATACAATATTATTTCCTTTTAATTTTTATTGTAGTTATTAGCCACCACTCATAAAAATTTCCGTTTTGTCATTGCGTTTGGTTCATATATGCTTGGATTTTGAACCACAATTGAAATCTTTATGTTAAAATATTTTATGACATAAAATTTGTGTGTGTTTTTTTTATTAACCTATGAACCAAATGGTAAGTAAAAATATACTACTAGGAGATTTGTATTGATTATTATAAATGCTGTGGTGGTTATCTATACCATAGATCTATTAGAATTAAATAGCTACTTGGCTTTCAAGGGAACGGAATTAGATGGCTATCCCAAAAGTAAGAAAGACAAGAAGAAGAAAATAGATTGAACAGAATGAAAAACCAAGCAACCGAGCAACAGAAATGGTCGTTTGGAACCAGGAGAAATGCTTTTAGCTGAATGTGATGCAAAAAAATTTATGGATCACTCCAATCTTTGTCTGCCTACTCAATAGCATGTGCCTGCTCTTTGTTTGGGCTCTTGCCTTATTATGGCATAAGAGTTGGGCAAAGCCTTCTTTTTTAATTGGACTTTCTCATCAAAATCCAGCCCCAATAAATTCTCTCTCTCTCTCTCTGCTCTAATAAATCTCTCTCTCTCTGCTCTAATAAATCTCTCTTGCTCTCTCTGCCACAATAATCTCTCTCTCTGCCCTAATAAATCTCTCTCTCTCTCTGCCCTAATAAATCTCTCTCTCTCTCTGCCCTAATAAGTCTCTCTCTCTGCTCTCTTACTTTGGTACAGACTACAGAGAGTATCTCTCTCTCTGTTTCTCTCTCTGTTTACAGAGAGCATCTCTCTCTGTCCTAATAAATCTCTTACTTTGGTACATTAAGTACCATTCATTGAGTAGATTTTTTAGAAGACGGTTCATGAATTAGAATTATGTGATTAAAATTATTTTTAATTTATGTGTATATTTTATGAAAAAAAATACTATAATAAATCACGAACTATGATTCCATCATCAAGAAACAAATTTAGGTACCAAACACCCCCTTACTTTGGTACAGACTACAGAGAGTATCTCTCTCTTTCTCTCTGTCTCTCTCTGTCTCTCTCTCTGTCTACAGAGAGTATCTCTCTCTGTCTCTCTCTCTCTCTCTCTCCCCTAATAAATCTCTTACTTTGGTACAGACTACAGAGAGTACCATTCATTGAGCAGATAACTTTTTAGAGGATATGACAAGGACTTATCCCTGAAGCTACTACCCTATTCCGAGAGCTTGTAACAAGCAGATAAGCTTGATTTTTTTTTCTTTTAATATGTCGTGGCCGTAGGACCTATGACTGTCACTATATTAAACAGAAATAAAACCACTTAGGTCACACACTCACACATATAATCACTTAGCTAAGTTTAAACTCCTAACTCATGCCTTTTATTTATATACGAATATAATTCATGGTGTTATTTTCCATTTTTTAGGAAAAAAAGAAAAAAAACTTTTATACCAATTTTGGGACGTGGCAAAAGAAGTTTGAATGTAGATCTTTAGTATGTGCATCAGTGCATGCGTTCTTAAAAGTTATAACTTATGTATGGGATTGTCCAAGAAAAAAAAAATGTAAGGAAAAAAGTCCTCAGGCCTTCTGTGATCATTTTGTACGACGAGATGAATAAGTAATTGGTTCTGCCTCACTTGGACAAGGAATGAGAAAAGGTCTTAAGCAAAGATATCATTTTATCCAACATCCCCATACAGTATAAAGTAGCACATATACCAAACAAAGCAATAGTTTACGAGAACATGAAGTTGGAAAATTAAGACTGTTGAATAGGAAAGTATTTTGTGCAAGTATAGAAAAATGCTGAATAGTGAATAGGTAAGTATGGTGAACGAACTCAAGCAGTTCCCTTGAGCTTCTTAGCAACACCGGCAAAGTACTTCCCCTGGTGGAAAGCTTGCTGTAGCTCTAGCTCCGATGGTTGCCTTGTGCCGTCCCCAGCAAAGGTTCCCGCACCGTAAGGGCTGCCGCCCTTAATATTCTCCATCTCAAACATGCCAGCTCCAAATGTGTATCCAATAGGCACAAAGATCAATCCATGGTGAACGAGCTGCGTGATGGCAGTCAAGCTGCAAAGTTTTTCGAATACGAAGGTCAAATTTCAAACTGTTAACGTAGAGTTCACTATCATGATACTTTGGTTGTGAAAAATGAGACAAAAAGTTCTGGAAGAAATGGAAACTCACGGAGTAGTCTCTTGTCCACCTCCTTGAGATCCGGTGCTGTAGAAAATTCCAGCAGGTTTGCCTGCAAGTTGTTGTGTTCTCCACAAACCCCCAGTAGCATCAAAAAATGCTTTAAATTGTGCAGCCATCATTCCGAATCTGGTTGGGAAACCAAATAGTAACCCATCAGCCTCAGCGAGTTCATTAGGTGTAATGATAGGGACATCACTCTTTGACGGAGCGCCCATTTTTCCAAGAACCTCATCTGGCAGCGTCTCGGGTACCTGTTGAGGTGCAAAATTTAAATGATAAGCATTAGCATACTATAATTTTTGCTCAGAAGACAAATCAGATTTGTTATACAAAAACTGAATCTTTTTGAAGCATACGGTTACTGCTAGTGGAAAAAGGAAAATTCAAGAAAAGCGCTCATACATATTACATTTTTGTTCAGTAAGTATCATTCATATTCCATACATGTATCCTGGAGAAGCTAAAATTAGGACAACAGAGTTTTAAAGAAGGCTACAAAAAGGCATAACATAGCTGTTAAACATCAAGGCATCATAAGACGTTATTTAAATAAAATAAAAAAAATAAAAAACATGGCATCATATTGGACTTTAATTAGGAAGGAACAACCTGCATTTAATTCTCCAGAAAAAAAAAAAAAAACAATCAAATTAATCGCGATATGCATTTGGAACTTGTTTCAAAATGATTTTGTTTTTTGTAAGAAAATGAAAATGAAAACGTTTTCAATCTCAGACATAAATCATTTTAAAAATGCATTTAGTAGTTTTATCAGGAGATTGTTTTCAGTATAAAAAAATCCATTAATGTCTCTATCTCTCTCTCTCTCCGCTCGAGAGAGGAAAAAATGAAAAATGACTAAAAGTCGTTTTTTATTTCTCTCTCATTTTACACTAAACTAAAAAATCATTTTGATTTCCGTTTTTTATCTTTAATTGTGCCAAACGTCGTTTCTCTCCCGTTTTCATTTTTTTTTCTCAAAAAACGTGAAAAACAAAAACAAAAACAACAACAACTCCAAACACAAATATTCCAAATTTTTAAGCATGCTGCATTTCTCCCTGTTTTGAGAATTTAATTGCCGGTAAACATCTTTAGGTAAAGCCAGTAGGAAAAATAAAACAAATAAATAAATATTATGCATTAGTGGTGAAGAATTCAATGACATTTTCGCACCTGCCATAGCTTTGCTTCTACTCCCTCAACTGATGCAGCTCCTTTTTGTATCTCTTCGGCGAGCTTTGCAACGTGTCCATACATGGAATAGTAACTGAGCAAGCATTTGGGAGTTTCAAAATTTTATTCAGTTAGCAAGCTTCATAACAGTGTAGAACACATAAGATTTAATTATATACAGTTTTAAGGACATGATGCAGACCATATCTCCCAATTATATTCCTCTTACAAGGCCAAAGGTCGTTAGCCCGGGGACCAAAACATTTGAAAAAAAAAAAAAGCACACGATACTTAAAAGATAAGCAAGATATTTTTGTTATGGTGACAGTAAAATGGCCACACAGGATGATGGGACTCTTACAAGAGAAGTTTCCTACAAAGTTTGACTTTGATGTCGGTATAAATTATTAGCCATACCACCAGTGCATCAATCTATGTCATCACTTGGTAGTGACACCACATAGTTCAAAGACTATAAATTGGAGAATTCTATAATTGAGAACGATAGAAATACCCTGCTGGTGGAACACAGTTCTTAACCATAAGAACAACTGAGGTAGACCTTTTTTACTGTTTGATCAAATAAGAATCGTATTATCAAATTAAATAAAGTGTGACAATTTAACAAAATCCGACGAAGATCTTATACCTCAAAACTGTGTTCTACCAATAGAATATATTTTTATATCCAATAAATTTTAGTTAACTTGTTTGATAAAACAAATAGTTACAGTACATAGTAGCGCCACCAATAATATCCATCCCGTATAACCCACTTTGTTTTCAATGAAAAGGTAAAACAGAAGAAACGCAGAAGTAAGAAAAAACCAAGGAAAAAAATACCAAGAAAAAGTCAATACTAAAATAGTTGCACATGAGAAAGTGTACCAGAACCCATCTCAATAATGATGATTTCTGAAACCACACGCTGTACAATTTTTCCCTCCCAATCATGATTTATAAGGGTTAGTTTAGTTTTCACTTTCATATTAATCACGTCATCTCAACAAGCTTTATATAATTCCTACAATTATCAAAATCATCCTTTTTGAATAACATGCAAAGTTAATGTTTCAACTTTAGCTAATTGCAGGCATCAAAACAGCATGACTTGACTCTTCAACAGATGACAATTATCAAGCCATGCCAAAACTACAGAGCCCTTAGCCCCCCAAAAGCCAGAAACTCTTCAAGACATATTTATGACTTTGCTTTTTCACGAAAGAAGATAAAAATTTTGCAATTTTTAGCCTTGATCTAGGCCTCTACGATAAAAATCTTTCTATGTTGTAATCATTTGATCTCTGGCTGACAAGCCAAAATTAAGCACTAGAGAGAATTGGCAAATAGTCTCTGCCTTTCAATGTAATAAAAGCGTTTTGACTTGTTTCTTTCAACCACAAAAAATAAATAAATAAATAAATCCAAGAATCGTCACACAAGAATGCAAAGGAAAAAAGAAAAATAATTAATTAATTAAAAAAGAAAAAGCTACCGGACTTTAGCAGGAAATTCCTCAAGATAGTTGAAGTATTGCAAAATGTATTCACCACTGAAGAACATAAATTTTTTTCATCTATGAACAGGTCAGCCATGAAAAATTCTTCACGACAAGAAGATTGGATAAAGTTACTCTTGAATCACCCAATGCGAATTCAACACTGGCGTCATAAAAAAGCCACCAGATTTTCCAATTCAGCAATTCCTTTGTTTAAACAAACCCAGAAAACGGTTCCACTTTATTTAATCAAAAGAAAGAGAAAATGGAAAAATTGAAGGACCCAGAAATCATATATTGAGAGCGACTGGAAACAACTAATGGGGTTATCTAAATACGTTGAAAAAGGTGAAACCGGACAATAAAAAAGAGAGCACCACAATCAAAGCATAAACAAAAATAACAGAGAGAGAGACTCACACAATGTAGACTTTAGTGGCCATTGATGGAGGAGTTCGTGAGTCTCTGCGTGCGCTTTGGAAGAGCAAAAGACTTGTTATTGTTGTGGTGCGAGTGAATGGAACGTTGACAGGGAAGCACCAAAGAGGGGACCTCTATTTATAGTGCAGAGGAAGAAATAAAAATTATAATAGTAAAGAGGATTAAGGACCTTTAATTCTTCCGTTTAAATAAGTGATTTTAATTTATTAATAAAAATTTATAAAAAAATAATTAGTGAAAAATTTTTAATTTAAATTTTTTATAAAAAAATACCGTAATATAATAAGCATCATAATTTTAAATATATTTATTAAACGGATTTTACAGGTCGGCAGTAATTTAAAATTTTTGTCATTCTCACTTAATTTATGGATTTTAAAACTTTCACTTCATCATTTTTGTTAGAATTTTTGTCAAAATTAGATAGAGAAATAAGAATTAGGTATGGTCATGTAGTCTTCTTCTATTTATTTTCAACCAAAGTTCTAAATAAAAGGACACATGATTATAAAAATTACTTATTTTTATTTTTTTAATATAAATTCTAAAAAAAATGTCTCAAGTGAGACTAATTTAAAATTTAAAAAGTAAAATTTGAGTTTTTAAAGTTTGAAAGTTAAACTAAAAATGATCCTAAGATTTTTAGACACCGATGAGAATAATTAAAATAAAAAAAATTGCAAATTGAATATTGAAGATCTAAAATCGAAAAATTCTACACTATGACATGAAAAATACCCAATAAATAAGAAAGAATACCAAGAATAATGCTAGATCATATCAAACCAAAATCATCTAAAAATGTATAACAATTTAAGAGAATCTTTATATGCAATAAATTAGTTTTTTTTCCTACCAAAAAAACTTAGGTTTTTTTTTTAATAATAATATGATCCTTGATTAGTGTTTTGTTAATGGGGTTGTTTGCATAATTAGTGGGGTTTTATTTTCTTGACACGTAATATGTGCTTTTCTTGATGTCATGCTTATCATCATTGCAAAACCAATCAGTCTCTAGCCTTCGCTAATTGAATTGAATAACTTTTGCATTTGTTTTTCTTCTGGCTGCCATTACCACGTTCAATTAGTTTTGTTTATTTTTAATAATGAAATGATATATCACTTTCAAACCAAAAGGTTTAAGCTTTAACTTTATTTTAACTTGCCAAAACGTCCTTTAGAAAATCCAGATCATATCTTCCAACTTTTAAAATGGGGAAAAAGTCTGTTTTTCTTAAGTATTTATAATTTGAATTTCGAGCAAGGAATCAAGGGCAATGTGTTGTGATTTTTCGAGAGACATTTAGGGTGCATTTAGAACTTATTTTAAAATAATTTTATTTTTTGTATGAAAATAAAAATGAAATGTTTTTAATTTTAGACATAAATTATTTTTAAAAATGTGTTTGGTAGTTTTATCAAGAGATTCTTTTCAGTATAAAAAAATTCATTAATATCTCGCTCTTTCTCTGTGCTCGAAAGAGGAGAAAACAGAAATAAAAATGAAAAATGACTAAAAGTCATTTTTCATTTATCTCTCATTTTACATTAAATCAAAAAATCGTTTATATTTCTGTTTTTTTATTTTTAATTGTGTCAAACGTCGTTTCTCTCTTATTTTTATTTTTATTTTTTGAAAAACGTGAAAAATAAAAACAAAACTAACTCCAAACAAGGTCTTAGGGTTGTGTTTTTTTTTTTTTTTTTTTTTTTCTAAACGTCGTTTCTCTCTTATTTTTATTTTTATTTTTTGAAAAACGTGAAAAATAAAAACAAAACTAACTCCAAACAAGGTCTCAGGGTTGTGTTTTTTTTTTTTTTTTTCTCTCAGGAAAATCCATCACGAAATGGCCTTCATTTACATAGGGCGGATCCGAAGGAGGTAGATTTCATAACCATTATGTAAAATATGACTTTTATTCTTTCTCATAGGCATTGTAACACTGACGTAGGAAAAACGTGAAAAATAAAAACAAAACTAACTCCAAACAAGGTCTCAGGGTTGTGTTTTTTTTTTTTTTTTTCTCTCAGGAAAATCCATCACGAAATGGCCTTCATTTACATAGGGCGGATCCGAAGGAGGTAGATTTCATAACCATTATGTAAAATATGACTTTTATTCTTTCTCATAGGCATTGTAACACTGACGTAGATGCATATGTGCATATACGATAAAGTCAATAAACCATTTATTTTTCTACCAAAAAAATATTGTTCAGTGCTTTCGTATTCTTTTATTAAAAAAAAATGAAGGAGGCAGAAAGTAGAATTTAAAAAATAAAAATAAAATAGTACCATTAATTGCCAATGTATGTAGCAAGCTTCTAAAGACTAATTATTATTATGGAGATTTTCTGCCATAGATGGAGTTTTTTTAATTATTAAATTTGTATTTTTTTTTTATTTTTACGTAATTTTATGTAAATTTAATAGACATAAAATTTAAGTTTTTTTAATTATTAAATTTGTATTTTTTTTTATTTTTACGTAATTTTATGTAAATTTAATAGACATAAAATTTAACCTATTGATATATTAATGTAAAAATAAAAATAAAATAGTACCATTAATTGCCAATGTATGTAGCAAGCTTCTAAAGACTAATTATTATTATGGAGATTTTCTGCCATAGATGGAGTTTTTTTAATTATTAAATTTGTATTTTTTTTTTATTTTTACGTAATTTTATGTAAATTTAATAGACATAAAATTTAACCTATTGATATATTAATGTACAGAAAAAGGTTTTTATTATTGTTGTTGTTGGAATGCTCCAAGCCTCCAACGCTTAATCAGGCAAACTGATGAAGGGTGAAGATCATTGACTTTTGATAATGCCAAAATCAAGGATGCGATAATATATTTAAATATGAAATAAAATGAGTTTTTGGTAGCTAGTTCAACTGGTAACAGCTCATGAAACTAAAAAACACAACAAATGCTCTGAAATTAATGACTGATTCAAAGGATTCGAACTGGTCTTCTTCTTTATCCTACTTGTTTTTGACTTTGTTTTTTAATCTTTTTTATTTTCCGCAAAATAAAGAATATGGGGAGTGAGGAATAGTCAGACTAAGAAAATGTTGGAATTTTTGGAGTCTTCTTTGATAGTTGGTTTGAAATATTGTTGGTGTATATATCCGTTAATAATTACAAAATTTTAGACCAAAGACCGAACATGAATGGGAAATCACAGTCGGTCTTCGATCATTGATTGTCAGTTTTCATACGGTCGGTTTTGAAGTTCAGATCTTGTTCATTTCATCAATTTAAATTTTTAACTCTAAGTTTTTACAGTTAAAAGCTCTCAGAAAATATTACATTTAATTTTTTCTGCTACAGTTAAAAGCTCTCAAAAATGTCACATCTCTGTTTGAATTGAAAACTCGAATCCGCGAAACGAACAATGCCACAATAACTAACAGATGGAGACATGAAGCGGATGTAGACGTTGCCCGATGCGGTGTGGCTGTGGCTTGATGCGGTGCGACAATGGCCTGAAGCGGTTGTGTGTGGCGCCAGCGTGGGTAGAGAAGGAAAGATGGGATTAGTTTTCAAATATCTAAGAGTCTGTTTGAAATGTATACTCAAATCATAATTTTTAATTCTAACATTTGAAATTTAAATTTTTTGTTAGAGTAGTAGAATCAATAATTTAAGTTTGAATATACGAAAACAATGGACTTAAAGTGTTAGCGAGTGAGAATTGAGAGTGTTGTGTGTGTTCGTGAATCAAGCGTATTAGGGAAGGGAGAGTGAAACAACAACATTTTGATCCCCACTTTTTTTATGTATTAATATTGACATATATATATATATACACACACATGCAGATATATTAAAAAAGAATGAAAAAATCCTCGGCTAGTTTAGTTTCCGACCCTAGGAAAAAAATGGCTTCTAAAAACCGAATCACTCTATTGTGCAGGCAGTCTGTTTTCTGATTAATAGTGTCTCTTTACTAATGTAAAATTGATTTTTCGATTTTCCATGGGTTTGGTGGTTTGGTTGCCGTCAATGTCGGTTTCTCAACTTGTTCCAACGGTCCTACTTCACGACTTGTTTTGTAATTGTACAACGATTGAAAAACATTACGGATCCGTTTAAAAAGTGTATTTGAATTATGATTTGATTTTTAATTTAAATTTTTTATGAGATAACTATTGGTGAGAATTTTTTTGATTTAAATTCTTCATAAGAGAAAAAACACTCTTAACGGAATTATAATTTAAGTTTGAAAACACGAACCAAATTACAACCCTAACATAGTCGTTAAATGGGGCGTGGGCTTAGCCACTCAATGATGGAGTTAATGTAATGACATTTGCGTTTTCTGTGTTTTGGCATGAAATCTGAAACGTTCCCGTTCCAGATTAATTGCCTCAAGATTCTCAACGGGTAAAGTTTTAAAATTTTGGGAGAGGGGACCCAATTTGCCAACTACTAATCGAGTGCCAATAAAATGTGGTATCGAGAATGGGTAGGTGGAATTTTCAGTTGAAATGTGGTGGTATCTTCAAGCATGCTTCTCTTTCTTAATACCAGCAATCCATATCCCCTGTTTTCATCCCGTTTAAGCAGCTATAATATCACTTAACATGATTGCTCATTTTATCTCCTAAATTAATTTGACATTAAAAGATTCACATATGGTTTGTGTTTGAGTGGCTGTCTTTCCTTTTTAGTTGTAAAAATTCTTGTCCAACTTTGAGGCGCATGCTCTGAGTAGTCTATCTACATATAGGTGAACCATGCTCAGGTTGTGGTCATGGCACTTTTTTTTTCCTTTATTTATTTTATTTTAAGGAGTTTTATGATAGAATTAGAAAAATAAACTATTGATAGTTTTTTATTTTTAACTGTTAAATTTATATTAGAAACTCTCTATTTTGCATATTTTGATATGATGTAAATTTTAATATGATTTAACGATTAAAAATTAACATTATCAGTATGATTAGTCTATCAAAGAAATTCCTTTTCTTTTATTATTATTTTTTGCTATTTTGTTACATATTTTGATATGATGTAAATTTTAATATGATTTAACGATTAAAAATTAACATCTATCAAAGAAATTCCTTTTCTTTTATTATTATTTTTTGCTATTTTGTTGAGTAGAGTTTAGTAGATGAAGAGAAATAGCTTTAGCTACAAGAATGCATGGCCCATATCATCATATCCAAAAGATGATTGCTTGCTTGGTAGAGAGGGTAGAGTCTATTATATGCCTGGGTAATAGTATCTGCCCGAAGCTTCTATTTCACAATCATGGATTTTCTGGTGGTAGTTGGCCTTTCCGAGACCACATCATAAGAGGCTGTTGGTTCACTAGTATAGTACGCTGTACGCCATACTTCACTCCTAGACCAAAAGTTGCTTTCAATATTGGTCTGGTCAACAGGACCAACTACTTTCTGCCCGTGTTCTTTCTTCACTTTGTGGAATTAAGTGAACCGTCCGGTTTGGTTCGTAAATTTAAAATTATGAATAAAAATTATTATTAATTTATGTATATTTTTTATAAAAAAAAATATTATAACGAATTATAAATTATAGTACGAATTCTCATATTAAACACTCTATAAATGGCCCAAAAGCTTCAAAATGGACTAAAGGAACGATGATTGCCGCTTTCATTTTGTTATGTTGGATGAACAAATAGCTATTGGTATGTTTAGTTCACGCATTTAAGTTAATAATTTTGATTCTGAATTCAAATTTTACAAGAAAATCCTTAGTTAGAATTTGTTTTATTCAAATTTTTTATAAGAGAATAACATGTAACAAAATTAGAATTATGAGTTGAAACACACGAAAGAAACGGACTATAAGATTCCATACTAGTTCACAAGAATGGCCTCCACATAGCTCCTTTTAAAAGTTATATGACAAATCAAATCATATGGGTTAGGTTGGGTTGGGGGGACATGATGTAGTAACGATAGAAAATCTCAATCCTAAATATTTGGATCAATTTGTGATTGAATAATTTTTCAATCCGCAAAATGCGAACACATACACGCCAATGTAGTGGTAAGGATGCATTTCATTCTTCTGCTCCCATATGCATTTACTCGAAACCCCATTCAAAGGTAATGCCCGACTAAGTAAGATGGGTGACACTGGACTCATGATGAGGAGAATGAAAATCGGGCCCTCTTTCTCGTAGAATTAGATTTAAGGTAGAGACGTAACAATGGGCCGGAGCCTGTGGGCCGGCCCAGGCCCCTCATGACACAGTGACGGGCCAGGCTGGCACATTCCGTCACTGTTTAAGGTACGGTCCAACTCATAAATATTGGTGAGCTAGGCTGGGCCAACATATATCGACCCATGGGCCGGCCCAGCACGGCTCATGAAAAATCATGGGCCAAGCCGGTCTGGGCCGGCCCAGCCCAGTCCATCTAAGGCCATAATATGTTTATGTTTTTTTTTCTCTTTTTTAGTAATTTTGTAAACATCTTATGTATAATTATCCTGATTGTACTTTCTTTTCCTTACCAAGGTTTTGTCCCACTGGGTTTTTTTTAGAAAGGTTTTTATTTCATGAGGTAATCGCAAATAAAATATCCTTTTGCATATTTCCATTGACTATTCAAACTTATATTTTTGTTAACTTGTTTAAAAATTCAAAAATTAAAAAATTAAAACTTGCATGGTTAGATAGGGCAGCCCATCTAAACCCATGATATGCCAAGATGGGCCTTGAGTGGGCCAACCTATTCAAGGCCTATGGCATGACCTATCCTGGCCTACGGCACGGCCTAACCTTGCCCACGTAAAATTAACCCGTGGTATGGGTTGGGCCAAAGTTATTCTTATACAGGCCAGCCTGACCCGCCCACAAAATTTGTGGGCTAGCCTAGCCTGGCCCACGGCCTGCATGGGCCTAAGGAGAACGGGCCGGGTCGGCCTGTTCTTGCATCTTTAATTTAAGGCTAGTTTAGAGTAATTTTTTCTTTTACCTTTAAGTAGTAAAAAAAAAAAGAAAAAAAAAAGCATAAGTCATGATTTTTTCATTATTATTTGGATTTTTATTAAACAAAATATTACTGTTTAGATAGTGCAAGGAAATGAGTTTTTTTATTTTGAAGAAATTTGAACTTGTTTGGTTATATAAATTACAAGCTCTTATTGTTTTTTTTTTTTTTAAAGTAAATGTAATATAAGGATATGGGTGAAAATTTTAATTTATAATCACAAATAAAAGATTAAACATAAAAATAAAAAAATTCAAAAACTCTTTCCATAAACAAAGAGACTGCCTTATATTAAAAGACTTTATAAAAGCCAACACCTTTTTGAGTGTGTTTATTGAGCATCTTCAAAAGTAACTTGAATTAATAAATCAAAAGTATATTTTTTAAACCATTTCAAACGAGCAATTTTCATACTTCTCCTCTCTATTCCGCTCTATTAATGAACCAAAAGTTTCTTAAAGACAAATGGAATAGGAAAAATAGTAGAAAATGCTAATACAATTTTTTCTGTCACTCTTTTTGTCACTTTCTACATTAACTGTTTGACAAGTGAAATCTACTAACATGATATATTATTATTTAAACAGAAAACGAACTAGTAAAATCTCCGTATAAAACAATGAATACAGAAAGTGACAGAAAATGTGACAGTTAACATTTTTTGTTAAATAATAACACTATTATCTTCTTTTTAATTCAGTAAAAATAAATAAATAAATAAAGAGACTGATAGTTTACCTACCCGACCATGATTATTCAACGTGTTAACGTAGCAGACGCAAGAAACACCTACCAAACAATGCCACTATTGAGGGAGGCAATGACTAAGTGGATCTTCCATCCCATTGGAGCTCTTGAGAACTTTTCACCCAAAAAGTCTGGTTTGCTGCAATTAGTTCATACTTGGTATGTCTCTATCTTGACTGCTATACACAGACCAAGTGACCAATTGGGAACTTTTAGCTCTCAATGCTACTAGAAATTGATCCTCACTACAAAAAGAAGATATTCAAAGAAAAGGGTAAAACCTTGATTATCGTACCGTTGGCGTCTTAGTGAGATTCATGATCTTCCGTTACATAGTTGTGGCCACATCGTTACTTTATAAGTAATACCTAATTTTTTATGTTTTGCTCCCTTTTTTTTTAATCATAATATTGTGGCACTAATATCAACCAAATAAGTAGACGTGCTTTTCTTTTTTCTTTTTTTTTAAAAAAAAGACTAAATAAGCGAACAAACTTCTAACAAAGAAAATAAATTTTTTTCGACCGTTAAATTTAATTAAAATTATATAAAATTAAAAAAATATGCAGAATAATTTTTAATATAAATGTAGGGAATGAAAATAAGATAACAATCGATAATTATTTTTTATCCTAATAGAGAATCTCTCTCAAAAAAAAAAAAAAAACAATTTAGAAAAGAAAAAAGGTCGGCAGGGACAAACCAGCCTAGGATTAGAGCCATCAGTCTCAGAGCTTAGTACTACAGCGGGTCCCATAAACTTTAAATAAATAAAGCCGAGTCAAATTTGGGCCTTTGGCTAACAGAGGTATCATTGTCCTTTGAGGAAAATTATTAAAAAGCCATGAATGGCTCTGTAGTAGAAGGATCATACCTCCAACAACCTAGCAAAGGGCGAGTACCAATCATGCATGACCTGACCTAAGAACCTCCCATCAAACAAACACTATTGTCTGTATCCCATCCTCTTAAGCAAACCCCACAAACTCAAATAATTGAGCTTGGCACTGGATTAGGAACATCCGAAGAAGAATCTAAACAATGTTCTACTCATTCATACATCGTACACGGGCAAAACCGTATCGAAATGTTGGACGATATCTTGTTTTAGTATAGTCCTAACAAATGCCAAGAGCCACCACAAATGGAATGTCCCATGGAGTGCATTCTTACATGCAAAGAGAAACACGAAGGATGTTTGGTTGCAGGATTCAAACTATGATTTGAATTATGATTCATAATTCGCTACAGTGTTTTCTCTCACAAAAAATACACGTAAATCGAAAATGATTCTAATCACATGATTCTAATTTATGAACTAAACGTTAATTACATAATATGCAAGCTTAGTTCGAGCATACAGTATCTCAGGTTAAACTATAACAAGTAGAATCGTCAATCTTCAACGGGTCAAAGTGAGGGAGTTCATCAACTTGCCCAGAAGTGCATTGCACTGGGGAACAATCTATTGCAAGCCAGGAAGTCGAGATGTGAATTACAAAGAGGGACAGCCTCGCCTTCCTGTCGATAGGATCAGCAATTCAAAAGCAGAACGCCCTCACAACGAAGAATACCTTTAATTTGGATCGCACTAACAGGTTTCGCAATGTTAAAGTCGGACAGAGGTAAAAGTTTTGCTCCTAAATACCAAATACCTAATGACAAAACACCAAGAATTGAGAAGAGAAGAGGCAGAAGATTCAAAGAGACGGAACGTTTAAACCTTTTAAAACAATAGACAACCTCATAGTTCTTTTCCTCATCCCCCCGTTGTTGAGCGAGTTCAGTTACAGCTTAAGCTAACAACTGAAAGCGACTTGTTAAAATTCATATGACATCTTAAACTTTCAGGAACAACAAAAAATATGAGAGAAGCAAGAAGATGATTAAAAAAAAAAAAAAATCCACCCTACTGCCTTACGATGCATGCATTCTATGATTCTACAAAAGGCTCTGTATTGTGTGTAAGGACATGAACTAAAAACCTTCAAATTTTCTTTATACAAATAGAATCCACCCAAAGATGCTCATCAGTGCTGTGACATCGTCACCTCATACACTAGCTGAAATCACCTCACAGCATGCTGACCATCCAAGGAGGGCTCTAACTTATCCACATTTTCCTCCATTTTTCATTCGGACTAAATCGGTAAAATTATGGCCACAAGTTATCCCATTCAGTTTCGAACATCAAACTGACATATTCCTGAAGTCATATATGATTCACAAACATAGTAACAAGTTCCCTTTTGTTTTTGGCCAAAAAGAAAATTTTGGTTTGGTTAAATACACAAAGTACGCAATTTTCTAAAATCGAAAACCAGCATTGACCAACAACAATAATCTAACCAAACAATGTTTATATCTCCATGTGTGTAAGCTTCTAATTGTAATGATCTTGATGTCTAGTGAACTTGACGAAAATTTCTAAATTGGCAATCCTAAACGGTAATCACCACTAATATCAATAGGAAAAATGACGAGGCAAGATATTAAAACAACATTAATAAACTGAGACAAATTGCAATTTAAGCAGCCTTGGAAATTTCACAATGCAACAGCTAACAACAGAAAGCTAGCCCATTTGCGCAATTTTTATTTAGAATGTACAAGATACAAAGAACCTATCCAATCAAAATCTGATCTTTTTTCTTTTTTGTACAAAGAACTGTCATCCCCAACAAAGGCAGATCCAATAAACCAAAAAAAAAAAAGAAAGAAAAAAAAAAGAAAAACACCCAACTAACCTCCACCGTGGCAAAACATTTATAACCCGCAAAATCGAATCGACTCGAATCCGGTTTCCAGACTCCCGCAGCCATTGTCGGAATTGTTTTTTCTCCTCAATTCGAGTGGTTCCGACCAAGAACCTGAATCAAATTAGAAGCATTTCTCCTAATCTTCTCATTGTCATCATCCAACAACCCCATACAAATATCCAAAACCCCTTCTTTCCTCGCTTCGTGGAATATCTCGTCGCTGAAACAACAAAGCGAGTTCAGAGTCAGAAGCGAGTACTGGATACCTCTGGAGCTTCCGTTCTTCAAAACCCTGACCAAAATCCTCACGCAACCATTGAACCTCTCCATCTCTTCTCTCCCTTCTTTGCACTTCGCCAACAGCCCGAGAACTTCCACGGCCCTCTCGAGCCCTGAATCGGAGATTCTCATCAGAATAGGCACCGCGCCGGACTGCACGGCGCGCCTCCGATTGTCGGGGAAGGAGCAGATGGCGTAGAGCGCCGTCGCGGCCTCTTTCCTCTCCCGGCCTTTGCCGTCCCTGAGGAGAGAGACCAGAGCCTCAATCGCGTAAGGATAAGCCCCAATCGTGGCCTTGTTGACCTCCACGACCGCCAGGCTGGTAAGCACCGTAGCCGCCACGGCTCGGCAGTTGGACGGGGCGCCGCCGAGCAGAGCGCCGACGATTCGGCCAATCGCGCCCTCGGCGACCAATCCGACCTTGTTGTCGTCGTCGAGGCTGAGATTGAGGAGCAGAGACAACGCCTTCTCTTGGAGGCTGGGATCGTCGGAGCCGACGCACTTGAGAACGGCGGCGGCCGCGCCGGACTCTGTCAGCTTTGAGCGGAGCGCCGAGTCGCGCTTCGAGAGCAGCGTGAGCCGGTCGAGCGAGCCGAGCTTGGAGTCGATCGTGGAGGAGGGAGAAGTGAGGGTGGAGATTAGGGCTTGCGGCTGCGATTCCTCTTCCCGGCGGTGTTGCTGGTGGTTCGGTTGTAACTTCGGAGGGGAGACGAGGGCATAGTTGGAAATCAAGCTCCGGAGGGCGTGGTTGGGAATTAGAGAAGGCTGGTCCGGGAGGGGCAGATTGGTAATTGGGCATGTGCGGTGGCCGGCGTCTAGCCACCGTTGGATTGAGGCGCGGTCAAATGTGTGGCCGGAGGACAGTATGACCGGGTCGGACATTATTTCGAGCGAAATCGGGCACTTAAAATCGTCCGGGAACTGAGTCGCCATTTTTATCAACTCGGTCGTTTTCACCAACTACAGAAGGAATAAGACGAAGGGGTTTATGAGGTTTTGGGTATTGCAGCTGAGAAGGAAGAGCTTCATCGGCGAAACTTCTTTCTTTCTACCCTTTTTTTTTTTTTTTTGCTTTTACTTTTTTTTTTTTTTTTTTTAAAAAAAGAGGCTTTGTGGAGTCTCTAGTTCTGCTCATTTTGATGCCATGCTAATTTGTTATTAAATCACTATAATACCCCTCCCATTAGACTTGTAGTTTCAAGAACGGTCTGGAATATGCTGCTGGCAGGTCGGGATGGAAAGGTAATTTTGATGTCGGGATCCCGTGTGTGTTTCAACTTTGACTTCACAAGTGCGTTGGAGGTGATGTCCTTAAATTGTGCTCCGCTAGTGAAAGTCCCGTTACACCCTTGTGGAATATGTTTATTTTTTAAAAATTTTTTAAAAGTCACTTAATTTCAATTTTACCCCTTAAGATATATATTAGTTGTTGTCTCTCTTTACTCTCTAAACTTTTAAATGACACATTATTAACACATGAGATTAACATCTATTGCGCTAATAGACCTCCATAACAGAAACCTTCAAAATAGATGGAATAGAGTATGTGAAGCACATGTGGCCTTCAACATTTTGGTTAAAAAAGAACTTTCTAGTCCGCTCTCTTTCTTCTTTCATCCATGCAATTTGAGGATAAAGAGATTTTTGTCTTCAAATCATTTAATTGAGACAAAAGGCACTAACAACAACTGTTTTAACACCACTACCCGATCTTGTTCATATCACGTGCTCAATTTTGTTCATTTCTTAACATTTTTGTCTAGGAGATACTATTAGTGCAAAATGTATCAAGCTCGAGTAGTAATAATGTGTCACTAAAGTAAAATGAGACAATTAGGGTCCGTTTAGTTTATTGATTCGAGTTTTTAATTCGAGTTGAGATGTGACTTTATTGTAGCAAAATTCAAGGGGTTATTTAGTTGGGGGATTCGTATCCCAATTCGAATCATGGTTCATAGTTCGCTATAATATTTTTTCTCATAAAAAATATACGTAAATCAAAAATAATTTTAATCAATTAATCAAATGTCTCCTAAATTATAAACTCGAATGGTGAAATAAATTTTTTGAAACCAAAATTAAAATAAAAATCACCTATTTTGTGTGTAATTATCAGCTTTGGTCTGGAAGGGTATCGAGGACATTTCAGTAAGGACGCGTTCTTTTTGCAATGTTTGCAAGGGTTTTCGTTTTGTCGGTTACTTTGCCGGGAAGAGGGGGTTGTGAAGAAGAAGGCATTCGTTTCAAAGGGAGAAAGTCATCATTCCCTTAACTTTACCATTTATGACAAGAAAAGCCACGTCTTCCGTGGATGCTCTCGGGGGGACAATTTTGGAAATTCAATCCCATCCGCTTTAATGGCTGCGACTGTTGAGGAGAAAAAGAAGAATGGACGTGAAAATTCTTGGAAAGTTGAAAAAAGGGTAGTTTTTTCTTCTTCTTCTTCTTCTTTTCCTTTCCTTTTTTCTTTTTTTTTTTTAAAGAAAAAGGAGGCCGAGAAACGCTTTACTGATTGGTATAATTTTGAGAAAAATTTTTAGTAGAGTAAGAAAAATTAGTGATAGAATTTTCATGAGCATTCTGTTAAATGATCACAATTTTTTAATATATATTAATATAAATTTAATGTGACATGGTGATTTATAATTATTTCCTTGGATATTTTTTTTTACGACCTTACTGTAATAAATTCATCAATTGTGGTAAAAAGATCTATCATAATTACGTAATTTAGTTTCAATTTATATTAATGTAAATGTAGGAATTTTTTAAAATGTTCGGCGGAAAAGTCTATCGTAACGGATCTAATCACTGATGGAACGACGGCTTTTTGTTGTTAATAAATTTACTAAACCAGAATCTATTAAATAATAATTAGTGCAAGAGTCATCTGTCCGAAAGTCATAGCCAATAAGAAAATAAAAAAGGGTACAAAAGTCCAAGTATGTGCCGAATTCCAATTTCTTATCCACGTGTTAGGCTTTGAATGGTTATAGCGAGTGACATCAGCCACCTGTCCTCCTTGAATTCATACTCTCCATGTTTTGTTTATTTATTTATTTATTTCAGGCCCATTTAATTTATTAATTTAAATTTTTAATTTAAATTAAGATGTAATTTTATATGAGATCTTTTTACTGTAGTAAAAAAATTAGATGTGACTGTTTCTGAAAGCTTTTTACTGTAACAAAACTCGAATAAGTGAAATGAACGAGGTCTATTTTACCATTTATTCGGTCGTAAGATTACAATTTGAAGTTTGGCTTGAGTTTCTGGCCTTAAAATTCAGTCTCTAGATTTTTCTCGATGTTGGTTTTCTCATGATAGCGGTTGTTTGTAGAGCGGGGCATCCATTAGGGTGGATTGAATCTGTCTTGAGGTTGCTTCTCACTTGGACAATTTTTTATGCGTGTTCATCGGCGAGTGGTTGCACTCTCATGATGTGTTAATCTACATGGTCGTGAGATTTCTCTGGGAGGCAATGGTTTTGTTCCTCGTTGGTGGTTGGAGTGTTCGTTGTAAACGTCTCCTCCATTCTACTGTGGTCCTACAACCATAATCCTCCACCTCCCATGGGTTTAATTTCTTTCTGGGGTGGCTCCACTCAGACTTGGCTTTCATTCCATGATCGATGGCTTGCTATTTGTGGATCTTTCTTTTGTTTAGTTGTAATAAGGGCGATGATGTTATCGCTCCTTTGGTGTGTTTTTTTACTTTTTTTGGTGTTTTTATTTCAATAATAACGGAGACGATATCCTCTGCTTGTGTCTCTCACCCATTTGTAAACGGTGTGGTGTATAATTTATAATGAGAGTTCCTTTTATGTCGTGGTGCGAATTCTCCCATTATGTGAGGATTGATCTCGATCAACTAGGCTAATCCATCCACTGTTTCGGTATTGTTTAATGGGCAATGATCAAGCTCAAAGTTTATGTGCTGAGTGGGTCTCTCTTTTTGAGTCTCGGTACTCATATTCACCCCGTCCTATTGTGGTCTTTATTTTTGGGTCCATTCATTGTTTTGAGGTTGAATTTCTTTGTATTTTGGGCATTTGTGTCTTGTGTAATTTGTATTATGTGAATAATTTTTCCATTTAAAAAAGAATTGACATGTAACTAGGAGATGGGACATGAATTAATGGCATGACCGGTAATTTTTTAATCTATTTTAACCCAAACTAATCAAGGTTACAATCTATAATTAAGTTTTATCAAATAGAAAATTGTTAACAAATTCATTTTAAATATAAATTTGGTTTAACATTGATTAAAAAAACCTCCCGTGCTCTTAAATAGCGATTTATGTGAAAATTGCATGTCAATTTCTATCAAAAAGTTAACACGGCTGCCAAGTCGGGATGGTTTGCTACACAATTGTAGATTTAAGGGGTACATTTTTAAAATTAAAAATTCATGGGTCAAATTGTGTAATTGTGCGATAGGTTTAAGGAACCGTGATGCAATTCAAACTCTTCAAATCCAAAATATCATTTTAGTTTTCAAAATTAGATAGTCAAATTGAGAAAAATTAAAATTAAAGGTATATTCATGTAATTAATCATTAGTTAATTTAACAATTTTTTTGGCTAATCAATTAGTTTAACTATTTATTTCACTTTTTTCGAGAACTTTAAGACTTCATTCATTTTACCGATTCGAGTTTTCAGTTTTAAATTTCGACAGTAAAAAGCTCTCAGAAAATATCACATCTAACTTTTTTTACTACAGTGAAAAGCTCTCTGAAAAATATCACATCTCAATTCGAATTAAAAACTCGAATTCGCGAAGTGAACGAGGCCTAAGATTTATTTTTTTCACAACTCAAATTCTTTATATGAGAAAAAATATTATAATAAAAGATTTGAATTTAAATTTTTTATAAAAAATAATAGTGTAATAAAATATTTTGAGTTGTGATTTGTTTACTTCATCTTCATCTCCGTCTATGAAAAAAAAAATGTACCCATTCAAGCCAAAAAAAAAAAAAAAAAAAAGGTGCCCGAATTCTTTATTTTCATCGCCTCGACTTCATGAAGTCGTGAAAGTTTTCAAAGGTTTATGTTCCATATTTTAATCACACGTTTCGCCTCAAAGTAAGTGCGTAAATTTCACAAAATTGTAAAGTCAATTGTATATTTTTGCAACAACATCCAATTGACAAGATCCCCTGCATTTTTTTTATATTATCCATATGCGTTGTATATATATACACGTAAAGTCCTAGTTACAAGGATAAATAGTATATTTTACAGTGACATTCAGTACTAAAATACTAAATTATGAGTTTTGTTAGATGTCTATCAACGACTCATCATCCAACAAATAATGCTTAGAAATATTAGCAACTTGTACTTCGTTTTATTTATGCCTTCTTTTCACGATTCATTTATTGTAATTTTGGGAGAAACAGGCCTGTAAAAATCCTTTAATGTATAAGAAATTACAAGTATCTTATCTTATATTAGTCTTATATATATATATATATATTATATATTAACTAGGCATTAAAATGTAGAGCATAGTTGGGTAGGGAAGTGAGACGAGACTAGCTCGAAATGGGACTCAGTCACGAAATAAGAGCAACCTTTTTACAGTAAAGTCCTAATTTATTATTTTGGTTTCGATTTTTTTAATATACAATTCGGCACTTTTCATTAAGATAATACCTTTTGAATTATTATTATCTGGGAAAAAATATTAAATTATGGTTTAACTCTTTGATATATATGACATTCAGTTTTTCAAAGTCAAATATACCCTTGAGCTTTTTCAAACGTTTAAATTAAGCATCGTTCATTTTATCGATTCGAGTTTAAAATTTAAGTTTTACTATAGTAAAAAGTTTTAAAAAACAGTTACATCTAATTTTTTTATTACAATAAAAAAATTATCATATAAAATCACATCTTAACTTAAATTAAAAACTCAAATCATCAAATTAAATGGGCCATAAGAAAATTGAGTTTTTCAAATTATATTCATTATTGTGAGCTTTGGTTGAATCATTAATATCAAAAAATTGAGTTGCCTTTTTTGGTAGCTAATTAAGCTACTAAAGTAAGAAAAGATCAAAAGTATCCCTTGAGTTTAAAAAAAAAAAAAAAAAAAAATCAAACAACTACTTTTTTCCCCCCTTTTCTCGCTTGAATGGCCCCTTTGGCCCGCACTCTCCAGATTTTGAAGCTTACGTCATACTTAAATCCCCTTGTAAAAAAAAAAAGAACTATTTAATCAATAAAATTTTGCTACTCTAACTCTTTTTTTTTGTTTCGTTAATTTGAATCATAACTTAAATTTTTATTATAATATTTTCTCATAAAAATTTAAATTTAATTTTTTTATTACAGTATTTTTTTCACATAAATTTATTTTTTAACTAAAGTTCTTAACTTCAACGAGTAAAATAAACGAAGCAACTCAACCTCTTTAACAAACTGGCTCACTGACAACATTGCATGAACAATCTCCAATTTTCGTGAGCTCGTTTTCCTCAACCTCTCTAGCAACCACTTTAAAGGATCGATTTCCAAACTTTCCAACTGAAATACATATACTGACAATGGCTTCCTCTATACAATTTCGTTATCCCATCATATTAGCGTTCCAATCTCATCGAGCTTTATTTTATAATTAATTTTTCAAAATTGGTATTATTAGTACTTTAAAAAAAAAAAAAAAAAAAAACTGACCCGTCAAAATGTTTTCTTTTTAACCCTTGAAATAGTGAAGGATAGTTTTGGAATTGTAAACCATAATCTCATGCATAAACTAACGTTGGAATTGAATGTGGCAAATTGAAAATATCTAAAGAAAATAACTATGATCGGATTAGTTATTCCTGGATGCCCATTCATGCTGATCATGACGTTACCAATTTTCATGTTTGGGATTAAACTTATTTGTATTCTCTTGACCGTAACTAATTATATGGACAATCTGTGTGTGTATGTGTGTGCTATATATATATATATATATATAAGATGAAACCATCATTCTAAAGAATATTGGTAGGTGTTTGGGTAGATAGGGATATAAATTTGATAACGTGATAGTTGGACTATGGAAAGTAGATCACTGAGGATATATTGTAGGGTTCAAGTTCGAACATTAGAGTACTTAACAACCTACATATACATATTATATATAATGCCAAATAATTAGTCGCACTCTATCGTAACCAAAAATAACTTAAAACTAGGATTAAAAAAAAAAAAAGAAGTATGGCATCACTTAACAATTAGCATGGTATGAGATACTCCCATTAATTACAGTAAAAAGCTTTTAGAAACAGTCATATTTAACTTTTTTATTACAGTAATAAATTTTCACATAAAATTACATCTAAATTCAAATTAAAAACTTAAATTAACGAACTAAACGGACTCTAGAGTGCATGGATGATCATTATATGGAATGATATTGTACAATACTAGTAAGAGTCCTTTTTTTTTTCTGAAATAAATTTATCAGGGAGGAAAAAAATGTGGAATTATGTTTTGGGACTAGTCATCGGTCGCTAGACAAGCAAACTCCGTCATCAAGTTTACAAGTTGGCTCATTAATTGTCTGGGTTTTTGTCTTAATACGTAATCATTTACATAAAACCAACACTTTTGTTTTAATAAAAGTGCAATAAAACAAATGTCTTTGATTATTTTACTCTTTTATTTGTCATCTTGTGAAATTCTTATCTTAACCTTCGTTTAATTGTCTGACGCAATGAAATGGATATTATAGTATATGTCGCAATTACCAACGCGACTCTTCATTTTTTTAATAATCCTCGTTGCTTTTCCCCTGCTCGAAAGTGTGCTAAAATGTTTTAAGGGATGTTTATTTTTTATATTTGTTAACCTTCGTTTAATTGTCTGACGCAATGAAATGGATATTATAGTATATGTCGCAATTACCAACGCGACTCTTCATTTTTTTAATAATCCTCGTTGCTTTTCCCCTGCTCGAAAGTGTGCTAAAATGTTTTAAGGGATGTTTATTTTTTATATTTATCTATAATTTTAAATTATAATTTATGATTTTTTACAGTTATTTTTTTTATAAAAAATATACGTAAAATGAGAATGATTATAAATTATTATTCTGAATACATAAATTAAACGTCCTCGAAGTGTAAATATAATTTGGGAGACCAAAACAGGATTCAAACATTATTATAGGCTTAATTATAGAACTCATTATACAAGTATTGCTCGCCATCGCTAAGGACCACTGTTTATACAATCCAGCCATGATCAATAAAATTTCCATAATGTTTTTTTGTGGATCACATTAATATATTAACAAGACCGATGCTATTATACATATATAGATGAGTTATCCGTAATTTATAAGTTACGCGATAAGAAATCAATTTAATTATTTATTATAATTTTTTTAAGCAACTATACAATTAATTACAATTTTTAATTTAGTATTTTACGGTCAAAATAATTATATCTATTGATGGGTAAATATTCGAATAACCATTATAATTATACTCACATGGATATATATAGTGTGGATTTAGTACTTACTCTAATATTTACTCAGCAATGGGTATCGTTATTTTAACCGTAAGATATTAATCTAACAGTTATAATAAATTATGTAGTTGATTTAAAAAAATTTATGATAATTAATGAAATTATATTTTTATCACATCAAATCATTAAATTTTTATATTTAATAGATAACCATCATAAAAAAAAATATAACCATTTAAAACTCGTATATATATATATATATATAATCAAAGTTTTATCCTATAGTTTGTTGGCTTTCCACACAAATATTTCTTTCCATTCAACAACTAGTACGTGGTCCTCTCACTACAATATTTTCCCCCTTACCATTCCACAATTATTGTTACGTACTAACTCTCTTCTGCTGCCTAATGATTGTCACGTTCTCCATTAAAAAAAAAAAAAAAAAAATCGCCACGTTCTTCAATTTTTCAATACCAATTCTTTAAACTGTTCCGTGTATCATTAACACTATTTTTCATAAAAACAGAACAATCTATTCAAATCTTGTAGCGGAGTCAAAAGTATTGGTGCGTATATAGTATATTAAACCAACATATTTTTCTCTCCACGTTTTCTATATTTACTAATTTTGTGAAACACTTGTCAAAATGGTAGGTGAAAATGCATGTAGTTGATGTATAATATGGACCTGAGAGTTGAAAGTGCGTTTATTTTGGTTCCCCCTAAGAAAAGGGAAAAGAAAGCCAGTTTCATCATCGGACAGCTGGGAAAGAAAGAGATGGCTTATTTAAAATTATTTTTATTTTATATATATTTTTTATAAAAAAAATACTGTAAAAATTATAAATTATAATTTAAAATTAAAAATAAATATAAAAAATAAACGACCCTTAAATTTTATAGAAAGAAAGGAAAAGGGTACAGGGACGAGAGTGACCGCCGGATGGGACTGCTTAAAAATTCTCAACCTCTTCTTCGGCCTACTGTCTTTTTTTTTTTTATTTTTTTTTAATTTTTAAAGAAAGGGTGAAAGGGGAGGTAGCTGATGTGTCCCAACATTAAAATAAAAGTAAAATAATATATATAGATCTATATATCACTCTCTCTTTTTCATAATAAAAGTAAGAACGTGATACTTGAGGATTGCCCAATGTAAAACAGTTGAAGCCGTTTTTATACGGGTGTAGTCTTATGTCTATTTATTTATTTATTTTCTTATACTTCGTTTGTTTCACAAATTTAAATTTTAATTCAAATTAAGATTTGACATTTTTTAAAAGTTGTTAATTGTAATAAAAAAAATTAAATGTGACATTTTTAAGAGTTTTTAATTGTAAAAATCTAAAACTGAAAATTCAAATCGGTGAAATGAACGATACCTTATTATTCATCATAATTCATTAATGTGTCCTCATATATCTTTGCGATTCACTGTTATTGTGAGTTGTAACCACCATTCACGGTTGTCGTTTTCGTAGATTTTGTTCTGGATAGTGATATGGAAGGGCATGCTCATGACAGAATGTTTATATATGTATACGTTTTGGAAGAATATAACATATTGGACTTCTTTTTCTTGCTTCATGATTCTTTGCCCTTTTTCTTCTTTCGCCTTTTTTTTTTTTAAGGATAATAATTTGTCCTCTTTTGTGTTATAAACTGAGGAATAAGTACTAGCTAGTCAATTTTTTATTGGAAAAAAAAAAAAAAAAAGGTACTAGCTAGTCTAAGAACCCAGAAAAAAGAAGCAAAAAAATAAAAAAAGGTGTAAGGGGATAGATGGCAAATAGTAAAAAAAAAAGGGTTTTTTTTTTCTCCCGTTCTAAAGGGTGCGGATTGCACATATTTGATGCCAACGATGTTAGAAAAATTTCACAACCCAATGATGTTTGGGTTAGGTTGGGGCGGTGCGGGGTGGGTTGGGTAGTTGGGTTTAACATTCAAATAATCAAAGACTCATAGTTCAATCCAACATTTAAAGTTCATCATCAAATAGAAATAATAACTCTAACATTCAAACATATAGAAATTCAAAGTTCAATCTAACATTAAACATGAAGCAAAGTAGTCCATCCAACATCAAACATAAATTAGTCTACACTCATATATTAGTCTTAACATAAAGCAAACATAGATGCTTAATTCAAACATGAAGAAACTAGAGAGTAGAAATGAGTGTCTGTCTAGGGTTAAATATTAGAGGAGGAAAGTTAGAGCACGGGTTAGGTTGAGGTATGCGGGCCATTATAAGCTCAACCCACACCCCGTCCTAAAACTTCGGGGCAGACATTGAATAGGCTGAAGAAAAAAAAAATTAATACTAGAAATTACATTTTTCGGGTTGGGTTGGGGTAGGGTGGATTGGGTCTGCGGGTTTTACGGGTTTATGAACATCCCTAATTATGAAGAGTATTCCTCCAATCATTCCCAATATTCCAAGAACCATGATCTATTTTACTAGCCAAGAAAGAAAAGAGTTCTAGATTAAGTCTTCTTTGTAGTTTAAGGAGGAACAAAAAAAAAAAATATATAAATAAAAAATAAATAGTAAGTTAATTCTAGATTTCCAGGACGTCCAAGGCAAAAGAGAAGAAACAATTACGTCTTCTTGGCTTCCACATGCAATATTGTAAGCACGCATTACAAACATGGACTACATATATAAAAACTGTAGGTAATACAAAATTGAAAACTACAAAGTCATATTTTGTTGCACTATATAATTCTACAAATTCAGCGAGCCTCCACCATAGTACATGTCACAAAGTTTATAGAGTAATTAACACCTTCACTAGATGCCAAGTCTCCAGTACCAACCCAACGTCTATTAAGGATAAATGCAGGTTGTTTTGGGGAGAGAAGAGCTGAATCATTTCCCAACATCAAAACAACTGCCGACATGGTTGGTCGATCCTTCGCATGTTCTTGCACGCTCAGCAGACCAATTTGGATGCATCTCAAAGCTTCATCAACAAATGCCTCGTCCAAAAACGGATCCACTACTTCGGAGGCTCTGCCTTCTCTCCACAAATTTAACGCATGTTGGCTAATGAAAACAGATTTCTTTAGTTAACGGGCACTTACTATGTTCTAATCACGCGATTTGTGCATGCTTCACTTTGGTCTCCTCCAAATATTCTTGCTAAACCGAAATCTGAAATTTTTGGGTTCATAGCAGCATCTAGAAGAACATTGCTTGCCTTTAGATCTCTATGGATGATTCTTAGTATTGAATCTTGATGAAGATATAAGATCCCTCGAGCAATGCCACAAATTATGTCAAAGCGTCTTCTCCAATTTAACAATTTCTTTTTCTCTTCATCTGATGACAAATTAAAGTAATTGAATATGCTTAAACTTGTAACGTTTGCTAATTAGCTTCTTGAGCTTGATATGCAAAGGCTTATCTATATTCAGTTAGACTAAGAAGTGTTACAAAATTCTTCCAATTTGCTTCAAAATTTATTTTAAGAATGCGATTCTTTCCACTTTTAATAAGAGCAATCAAAAAGAAAAATTGAAAGAAAGCATACCAAAAATGAAACGGTCCAAGCTTTTATTTGGTAAATACTCGTAGACTAACATTCTCTCTTCTTCATGGAAGCAACAACCTAAAATCTTCACAAGGTTTTTGTGTTGTAGTTTTGCAACAAGCTGAACTTCATTCTTAAACTCTGCACTTCCTTGCCCAGAGCAAGTAGATAGTCGCTTCACTGCAATTTCCTTCCCATTTGATACCATACCCTGAAACCATAATCCAAATTTTACTTATATGCTTTGCCCCATATTTGTAAGATTGAAATTGCAGCTATTTTGTGTACTTCATAATTGGCACTAATAACAAAATAAAATTGGAAATACTTACAAAATTTGAAACACTTTATTAGAGAAGGTTTACCTTGTACACTGAGCCAAAGCCACCTTGTCCAAGTTTGTTATCAAGGGAGAAATTGGCTGTGGCTACAACGATGGTATGCATATCAAATAATGGAACATCTGAATCTGCTCTACTATCATCAAGCTCCGTCACTTTCAAGAAATCATTTGCACGTTTGGTGTTACCAAACAAATTTCTGCTTCGCCTCTCTATGACTGTCACCAAACATATGACAAATAATTCTTGGTATGATTTTCTTAAAAACTAATGCTCAACCTATTAAGTCAACATTGTTTTGGCATTAGACAATAATCATAAGGGCATGTTACAAATTTTTCTCCCTGAAGATATATTGTTTTAATAATTTATCCCCTGAACTTTTAATTTTAGCAAGTTTCCCCACAACTCGTAAAATTATTGTAATATGCTCTATTTTGACAATGATTGTGATAAATTAGTATCTAAAAAGCACGTTCAATGAAAAATTCTAAAATTCTATTGTAACGCAAATCTTTTAATTCTGCAATTTTGAATCCCTTAAATCTAAAAAAAACCAAACACATTTAGTAAAAGATGAGATATATTACAACAATTTTGTAAGTTCAGAGGATTGATTGTCAAATTTAAAATTTGGAGAGGTAGTTTGAAGACAAACTCGGGAGCAATTGTGCTTAAAACAACAACAACAACAATAGAAGTAACTTATTAATTAAATGTCTTTTTACACACACACACACACATATATATATATATATATATATATATATATATATATATATATATATATATAGAAACTTACTAATCCGTTGCACTACTAATGAGGTGAAAATTGTCATAGAATGAATAGAAAGGGAAATTGTGAAACTCTTTTCACCTGATTTTCTCTTCCTCTTTGCCAACCAATATGCTATGAAAACCAAGAGAAAAAAGAGTACAACAAAAGATATCAAAATTGCTAGCTTTCCCATTTTGTTGATAGAACCATTCGATTTCCTTGCATATTGAGCTACGTATATGGAGAAAACAGTAAGTTAGAAAAGGAAAATAGTAACAGAAAAATAAATGACAAAATCAATATTATTTAAGACCCATGAACCTAAAAGTTCATTAGCAAACAAGTTCATTAGACAAGTAAATGACAGGTCTCATTTTCTGATACTTATAAAGTTAATCGTAGCATCGTGGGGTTGTGATAGATGGATTATGTAATAAAATGCGTCAACATTAATGTTATGTGTCACATGTGAGTTTAAATAGATTTTACATTATTTTAATAGCAAAACTTTTTTTTTTGGTTTTGCTCTGAATTTTGATACTAATGTTATTATCATGTGATAGTGTTAAAAAGAGGGGTAAAAAACGACGCTGAGGCAGGATGAGAATCATCCAAAAAAGTAAAAAAATACAATAAAGTTAAGATAGCTTAAAATATCTTCATTTCCGTTAACAAAAGGGAACTTTTGTCTTTTTTTTTTTAATTATTTTTTTAACTTGTGTTGTTGTTTGATAATACGTTCATCAATACGTAATTCTTATTTGTTTATTTAACTTTTTCCTCCTTTTTACGTTCACTCATGACTTAAATGAAGAATCCAACCGATTTGGTTCATGGTAATTTGAACATAAATTCAAATTTTTTATGAGAAAAAAATATTATAACAAAAAGGTTTGAATTCAAATTAGTGAAATAACCAGACCACCAAGTAAGTTTGATGAAAAAATGGGTAGACATACCTAACGTAATTGCATCCACTCGTATATATAAATTCTGCCCTAAATTTGTATATGTCTTTATGTCAACCAAATCCCCGTGCCATGACAAGCAACCAACACCGTCCCTAGTCTCATCCGCACTCGTGTAAGCCGTGCAATTGCAATCCTTCAAGCACTGCTCCTCACACTCTCTTAAATTCAATCCCATTTCCACACGTGCGTTGGATGTATCGGGTAATTTCACACGTGTCACCTTCACAAACCCCTCACCATCTCCACATGTGCGTGCCCCACCCTTTCTCACGCACCCACCTGATGCGTTTCTCAAGTCCCAACTTTCACGCGACCGGGGCTCGAATCCGGGCAGGCACATGCACTCGAATCGGGTTGCGTCTGACGGGTCACAGTTTCCATTTCCACCACAGCTCCCATAATTGTCGCACCAATCATCCGGAACATGCCAGAACTCGACCCAATCCTTACGCTGGTCGAGCCAAGTTGACCGCCTTATTGTTCCCGATTCTTCTATCACAAGTCTTGAGAAAATCGAATTTGAATTGTTGACGATTCCATACATGACGCTGATCTCATCTTGGTTGTTCACATAGCTCGTGTTGAAGATGTACCCGGTTATCATTCTGGGAACACCACTCCATCTACGACCCGTCCAAGGGCCGGCCCGCCAAAACGGAACCTGTCCCTTGTACGCGACCAACTGTGGGTATCCGGTTAGGTCCATCCGGAACGTACAATTACCGGTTCCCGGATCATCCGCCGATTTCCAGGATGTTATGAACCGGTCGAGACCGGTTTTTCTGTTCAGCCCAAGCTTCAAGAAAGGTAGGTAAGTGTTCGTGGGATAATCAAAGCTTTGCCAAATAACAGTGCTCTGTCCAAAACTGTCATCTTGTTTCATCAAAACAAGATTTCCAACGTCTAAAAGCTTAGGTATGAAAGTGGAACTAGTTTTTTCTGAAAATACAGAGAGATTTGCGGACCAAATCGGAGAGTTTTGGTATTTTGCATTAATGCTGAGGCGTCCTTTGCTGTTAATGGCCAAGACTCCTGAAGTGTCGTTGATGGGATTGTCTCTATTTGCGACCCAAACCACGGTTTTCTCTGAGATTTTGTGGTACCAGACTCCGACATAGCGGTTGCGGGACTTGCCGGGGCTGAAGAAGCCGAGTGTGAAGGTCTTTTGGCCGGAGAGCAAAACGTCGCCGTCTTTGATGGGGTGGTTTGGTGTAATGGTGTCAAGGACAAGGGACATACATAAGGATGGAGCAAGGAAGATGAGCAATATTAGTATTGTGTTTTGAAGAGCTTCACAAGACTTCATGCTTTTCTCGGTCAGTTGAAGTAGGGAGATTTAGTTGTAATAGTCGTTTGTATATTTTCATTCTGCCATCACACTCGATCTTACTTGCAGTTATATATAAACATCTGAGGAATGAGTTTAAGGATATTGCTTTGCATTTTCAGGCCCATTTGCCGACTATCCAATTTTTCCAACGAAATTTGACCAGGTCTCCGGATATCAACGTCGTCTTTACTTGTCATGCTTCTCATGAGTTTAAAGGTGATAAGAGTGACGATATCCAATTTTTCTCATGAGTTTAAGTCTTTTTTTGGTTATACATCATTATCGTCTTTGTTGTATACATACAAGCCAACCACTTGTGCTTTTGACTCGAACCACTTGGCTGACTAAGTCTTGTTAAATATGTTTAATCTCACTTATAGCTACAATAAAAAAAGAAAAATCGTAACGGTTCCCCATACAATAATTAAACTTATCGTTGCACTCTTATTTTACAAGACAAATAATAATTTTGCCTCCAATAATCGAAATATATTACTATTTTTGTGTTCAATAAAAACTATCTTCAATTTATTTCATAGTAGCCCACTAAAAAAACTCTTGATCCTACATTGAAACGAAATATAACTACAAATTACAAGTATTAATTTGGGTAACTATATATCCATAGAAATAGTGAACAATGAATTTAAATTCCAAATGAATCAAAACAGATTTAATACCATAAAACTCAAATCAAACGCCAAAGGGAAGCTTTCTATCATTATTGTCACTACAAGAAAAATGTGTTTTTGCGACGACAAAAAGTCGTCGCAAAAACCCACAGGTCATCGTAAATAACTATTTTTGTGACGACGTGTCGTCGCAGATTTGTCATCGCAATTAATTAGTCACAAAAACTTTTTTTGCGACGACATAGTGTCGTCGCAACCGTATTTGCGACGACAAAATGTTTTTGCGACGACAGGCGTTGCTAATACGCCGTTGCAAAATTCTCGTGATATTATAATTTTTTGCGACGACATTTCAAATTGTCGTCGCAAATAACCTCGTTTTTTTGCGACAACAAATCTAAAAAAGTCGTCGCAAAAAACCAAAATAAAATTTTTTTTATAATTTTTAAAAAATGGCAATTAATTAATTTTTAATAATTTTAATTAAAAATTATTATGTTACATACTGAATATAATTTATTAAGATGCATTAAAAGTGGAATATAAATTAATATTAAAAACAGTAAATCTAAATAAATTTATAAAATATATTATGAATACTACATGAAGTGCATATATAATGTTTAAAAAAATATAAAAGTCTAAATAAAGTGAAAAATAAAATAGTACATATAACGGAATTAATCGTCTAAGTTTGCAGCATTGCCAACAGCTGAATCATCATCAGGACTGTTATCATCTTATGGATGCAGAAGAGCG
>NW_010367553.1:54992-94464 GCF_000414095.1 Morus notabilis
AGAGCGTCTAGGTCAACTGGTTCTGGACGATTAATCGTAAGTAATTGGATGTTTGGCTGTAATTTAGCCACCAACTCTAACACCTTCACCTGATTGTTATAAATCTTAACTTGTTCCTGGTACGATTTCTTTAAATAACGACTCATACGTGGGTCAGGTTGAGCCGATGATGTTGCATCCAAGTATGAACCAGCAAATGAAGGAGAAGCCCTGGAGTAATGCTTTTAGGAGAACATCGGACCCACTCCTATCTTTTGTCCTCTATGCATGCCAAGAACTTGCTCCAAAACCCCATGCTCGTCAAAGGCGGGTCTAGTCGAGCTTGAAATAGACTGTGTTCTCTGCGTTTGTCTCTCCTCCTCCAGGGTGTTCTACATAGTATAAGACATTATAATTGTTTTTACATCTTATAAAACCACTATTTTAGTATAAAAAAATTTAATATGAAAAGTAAAAATACTTACAAAAGTCTGTTCCGCTTGGGGATTAACCTAAGAGGCCCCGCGACGATGCATGTCCGTCCAATTGTCTATGACAGACATCGGCTCTTGGGTCTCCATACTGAACTGTCAAATAAATTACATTTGTTAAAATTCTTAAATTCTAACTAAATTTCGGCAGCATAACGACTTATCTTTCATATGATCCAAAAATCAAAACCTGTAAAAAAACAATTTTAAAAGATTTCGGCACACCATAGCTGTAAGATGTGCCACCCAGAACAATCATCATAAACATATAAATACGATAATGAAGTCAAAAAATAAGGACCAACCTTCTTATTGCGATGCTGAGAGTACGATACCTGACCATGTAAGCTTGGATACTTTTGGTTGCTACGATTAGTTTTATTTGTCTATGATATTTTTTATTTATGATTAACTATAATACGTAATAGATACTTGAAATTATGTATAAAAAACCATCAAGTTCTAACAAATCTATAATTACTTGAAATTTGTCGCCGGAGAACCTATCGCAACAATGATCCCAATGAAGTTGATTCCTCATGTTACTCGGGAGGCTTTCTCTACCATAGCGTTTGAAGTGGCCGTGCAGGGAACTTTTCCAATCCTTGTAGCATTTTGCTGCCTCCCTATCAACAACGGACCTCAGAATACTGTTCTTATAGTTGTAGTCCATGTTAAACCAGTCCTTGCAAAATAGTTTTACATCGTTAAAATGCATTGTTAACTTTAGTATAAACTATACAAATTATTGCATAAAAAAATACCAGCATCCAGTTCTGAATTGTCCTCTTGTCCATGTCGCTAATGTCCTTCCAAGCATCGTGGAAGGGTTCACATATGTCCTTGGTATGAATACCAACTGCACTTTCAAACCAGGCACCATATTTACCAAACGCCTTCCAAGTACCTCCCGCCTCATCAAATTCTACTGTGATTTTTCCGTCTTGAAGGACCTTTTGGGTGATTTCATAACCTTTCGCCCCACCTCGACCTCTACATTGTCAAGGTTCAGGTGCTGTAAGCATATGTAAGCATCTCAAATCAACATGTACTACATCATTTATTTACTATATGATAGAACGGGAAAAAAGTCAGACTAACATACCAAACTCACAGAATGCGGGGACTCTGTGAGGACCGAGAGGAGGCTGCGCTCCCCCTGAAGAGCCAGCGCAAGTCACTACCTGACCAACCATCAATGCTTGTAAACAAATTCATATTAATAACAATATTTATAAATTTACAAAAGATTATAATATTAAAACGAAAGCTGAGAAAAAGGACAAAGATTACTATTCTTAAATTCTACTCATCGTCGCTGCTACATTGTTGATTATCCCCATCATCATTTATGTCATCATCGTCTTCAGATTTGATGACTTCCTCCTCGACGTACTCCTATAAAGTTTCACCGTCCTCGTCATTAATAAAATCATCAACTACGGGAGACTTATCTTTCATAATTGCATGAACATCGGAGGTGACAACATTAGATGATACATCATGTCAATTCAATACAAATGAGTCAATCTCTGGTAGTTCAACTACTAACTCAATATTTGTAGACTCCGTATCCTGGACTATCATCACGTTATCAATGTCAGTTTCTGGAATGTCCCAAATATGTCGATGTCTAAAGTGTTATACAACCTTCCAGTTTGGACCGTTAAATAAATCGTCTATGTAAAAAACTTGCTCTGCTTGAGATGCAAGTATGAAAGGTTCGTTTTCGTACCACGTGTCTTTAACAAAAACACTTATTCTATTTTTGTAGTGTTGAATCGTGTTCTTCCCCAGATGAGTGTCAAACCACAGACATTTAAACAGCACAACAGAATTGTCGTTCAAGTAGGACAGGTCATAAATATCCTCCAAAACTCCATAATACGTCAGGTCTGCGAACACAAACACCACTATTTTGAGTACTTCGATTCATATCCTGATTGCGTATCAGAAACTTGACACTGTTCACCACACAACTAGGATAACTTCGACATGAGAAGCTTGAACCACTTGAAAGCGAAAGTATTTGATCATTCGCTTCTCGGTCATTCTGCTGTCGAATATTAAAAATCTATAAGGAGACATGAATTCTTTTTAAAACAAAATTTTTAATGACTTAACAATGTTAATGCAAATTAATTATAAATGTACCTTATTTTTAAACAATTTTGGAAACTCTTTCGATTGAATTTCATCCAATGGTATGGTTCGACCGCCGTCATCAATCTCCCTCTTATGGTCACTATTTAACAGAGAATGTAGGTCGTTAAAACCATTGGCCACATACTGTATGAGAGGCTCATGTTCCCGAAAGGATTGAAACCATTAGCGGCCAACCCCAAGCGAACATTTCTTGGCTCACGTGAAAACTTAGGATACTTTTCATCTACCTCCTTCCATTCATTACCATCGACTGGATGACGCATTAAATCCTCATCATTTGAACGCTCACGCTGGTTCCATGTTATATCTTTAGTTGTGTGATGAGAACCGTACAGACGCTTCAACCGATCTATTAACGGGAAATAACGTAGTACTTTTCACGGCACTTGTTTAGTATCCTTTGTCTTTTTTTTCTTCCAACGGGATGTTTTACATACGGGACACATTTGTAGATCAGCGTTCTCCTTCCAAAACAAAGCATAATCGTACTTGCAGACATGAATTGTTTCGTAACCCAGTCCTAGTTTACTCATGAGCTTCTTCGACTCATAATGAGAAGAAAGTAACTTCACATCCGGGAATGCATCTTTCAATATATTTAACAGAGCATCCATACACTCATTAGGCCACTTGTATAACACTTTTAAATGCATCAATTTCACTAAGAAATTTAAAGATGAATACTTAGTGCAGCCCGGATACAATCCCACCTAGAGCTCAGAAAGTAGATCCTTAAATTCAGCGTACTGTGCATCTTCTAGACCCACATGCGTCTCATCCAACATTTCATTGTCATCATTAATCCCAACAACGTCTTCTAAGACTCCAAACATCTCGTTTACTGGTTGATTAACTATTGGGTCGACACCTGAAACCGCTTATACTTCACCATGGTGAATCTATGTACTATACAATGGATCAAAACTAAATCGATGTATATGCGCTCTCATGGTTTCTACTAGATGCATTTCATGGTTTCTACATTTCACACAAGCACAACTGATATGGCCAATTGAAGTTGCATAGTTTTTGGCGACGTCAATAAAAGCAGATAACCCATTCCAATATTCATCCGACAATCGGTTCCTCAAATAAGTCCAACTTTTGTTAATCGACATTTGAACTATAAACAACAACAGACATAACAATTTATTAATGTGTTTAATTAATTTTAATTCTACTCTTTATTAACACAATTAAATTTTATTAATTAAAGTTTCTTAATGAACTTATTAAAATTCTCGTTTTCTAACTAAATTTCGGCATGATAACGACTTATTTTTCATATGATCCAAAAATCAAAACCTGCAGAAAAATAACTTTAAAAGATTTCGGCACATCATAGCTGTAAGATGTGCCACCCAGAACAAGAATCATAAACATATACTAAATTTCAACAATATAAGAAAATCATAATTCAAATATTGTCATCATAATCCTGAATTCATACGACCAAAAACTACAATAATTTTAAACTAAATAAATATAAAAAACTTACAAAGTTCAAACCCACTAAACGGGGGCTGAAAATAGCAGGATTACGTTGGAGGAACCGTGCAAACAGTGACGGAGGCGAAAAATCAAACGCCTATATCAAAACAAAACATCGAACATAATTTTCAAATACCAAAATTAACATTTTATTAACATCTAGAGTAACATATAGACACAATTCTTGATTAATTAAATTCTCAGAACCATAAAAAATGACTAAACTCAAACAAAAATCCATAACATTTTCTATTTTCTATTTCCTTCTTCCATTTACTCGGCAAGTAACAACAATCCCTAACAAAAATCCCTAAAAATCCCTAACATTCTTCGAATCAATGCAAGTAACCAAACAAAAACAAAATTTACAAAAAGAAAAAAAAAACTAACTAACCCCAAGAGGGAGTCTCAGCTTGAGGGAGTCTCGGCAGGGGTGGGGGAGGGGCGGGGGCTGGGACGGTGGGCGGCGGCGGCGGTGAGGGGAAGAAGAGGGAGAGAGAGTTAGCAGGAGAGAGAGAGAGACTAAAATCGGGGGAAAATGAAGAGGAGGAAGTTAGGGTATAATAGATTAGACTTATTTGCGATGACATTGTCGTCGCAAATAAATTTAAAATGTCGTCGTAAATACCCCACATCTGGAAATTATTTGCGATGACATAATGTCGTCGCAAATAATCATTCCATTGCGTTTGTTCTTGGTCAAATGTGTATAGCTTATTTGCGATGACAAAGAGAAAACATCGTCGCAAATAGAGTGATATTATTTGCGACGACACGTGTCGTCGCAACTAATAAGATATTGTCGTCGCAAAAAATGGATTCCCTTTGGCGGAAAAAATCCGCGCCATTGGAAATTGCGCGCCTAAACTATTTGCAACGACATTGAACTTATTAGTGGTGACATGCTTAATTTATTTAACGGGAATTAATTGCGACGACGTGTCGTCGCAAATAATGAAATATTTGTGATGACATATGTCGTCACAAATGACCTTTATTGTTGTAGTATGTCTTTGCCAACCTAAAGTCAAATGCAAGTCTTTGTACAACGAAAATTTCTTCCTCTCTCATTCTCAAGTTTAACACCTATATATTATTCGGGAAAAAAAAATTTTCCAATAAGCAAGAGTTGTTTGATATATGAATAGAGATATTGTCTATCATTTTTGTTTTTCCCCGATACGAATATACAATTTTGTTCACATTCCAAGGAAATTGTTATGGTTGGAACTGCCCTTTTCCATTACTGGTAAAAATTGTTATTTTAGTCATTAGGTTAAATTTTTAACGGTTTGATTTAGTTGAGAATTATTTTGTGTCGCACGTTGTGAACTTTTAACGTAAACACTCACTATCAAAATACTCATCCAATGACTTAAAAAAGCAGTTATTGCAGATAGTAAAAAAAGACAGTTCTTATCATAGGAGTTCTTACGTGCCTAACAGTGATTAGAACAAAATGCTTTCAGATATCGGACCTCTCATTTTGCCGAAATTTGATCCTGTATCTTTCACGATGACTCATGTATGTCAATTCACTTCTCAACGCATGCGATCAAATCAATACGGTTTTCATGCTAATATGCTAAGTATGTCCACCAAGCTCAACTCCGCGAAGGGATTAGGCCTGACTTTTCTCAATACCCCGTGTTATCGAAGAAAGATGCATATGTAACCAAAGATACTAAAACATTAATTAGTTGAATTGGCAAGTATTCATTGATCAAGACGGCTAGGGATGACAACAAGACTTCTTTGGGTAAGGTAGGCATTTTGTGTAATTACTTTATGAAAATTGGTAGTCGTGATTTTACTAGTTGCATCAACCCGTATGTATTGGTCAAGGCTCAAGCCCGGCATCGCTATACAAGTCTTAATGTACTGCTTTTCTTTTCTTTGTTTTCTTTTTTTTTTTTAATTTTTTTTTTTAACTTTTTAACTTTTTGTTTCTCTTATTTTGCTTTACCTTTTTTTTCCTCTTTGTTTGTCTACTACTCCTCTTAGCATGTAAACCGCTTGAATAATTTCTTTTTAACTCCATCATTTTTGTGTTTTACCTTTTCTTATTCATTTTTTTATTCTATTTGTCCAATACTGCAATTAATAAATGCTGCTTTAGCTTTTTTTTTTTTTTCAGTGCTTTACTTTTTCTCTTCCTTTCTTTCTTTCTGCGTTCATTTATTTATCGTTGTTTCTATTTGTAACTTCCGTTGATGAAGTAATCAGAACAGTGAGTTATAAATGCTTTATTTTTCCTTTAAATTTCAATTATTTTATTTTTTATTTTGTTATATGTTGGTATTGATCATCTCATGATAGTTTAAAATTGAGAGCTTTAGGTGTTTCTACTTTTTTTTTTTTTTTCTTTTTTTGTTAAGTTTTAACTTCTTTATCTTTTCTATTAATGTGAGTAACATTCGAGTCTAAAACAACAAGTTTTGGTGCTTAACTTCCCTTTTTTTTTCTTTTTAAATTTCAACTCATTTACCATGTTTCATTTATTTAATCATATACACTTATCAGTTAAACTACTATTTATATACTTGTGTTAAACTACTTGTGTTAGTAATTTTATTTTTTATTTGTTCTACAAATTATTGTTCATACTTTTTACGTTATAAAAATTTCAATAACAACTCAATCAAGTACCTAAATTACTAGTATCAAAAGGAAGAAGAAGAAAAAAAAAAGAAAAGGGTAAAAATAACGGTGAGGCACGGGCTGAACTTGGGGCCAGATGGGACTCAAGAGTCATCCTAACACATTAAAAAGTATATCTTTTTTTTTTTCCGTCTGCAAAAGGGTACTTAGTCAATAGTACTAGTGTAATGCTAAATTCATTACTTAGTCAATTGTACAAGTGTAATGATAAATTCATATGTGAATACGAAATTTAATCACTTTCTAATACAATATTACTCTTGATATTTTATTTAGTATATGTTATATTTGATGATAATTAACTACTACATATTTAACATGGTTTGACATTGCTCTTTAGAGATTCAAACTCTACACTTTATAATGAAGTTCTGTGTGGTATTACTATAAGACTATGTCTGTAACCGTACTCGAAAATGTTTTTTTGATGGTACACTCAACAATATTTCTATATCTTGAAGTCGGAGAAAGACCGTTGAATAATGAGGAGCACTAATAATTCACCTCAGATAAATACAAATTATGAATATCAATTTGGGCAACTTGACATAAAAATATAGTAAGCAATTAATTTCAATTTCAAATAAAAATAGATTAAATATTGACTTCCACAAAATCAGCCATGGATGAAAACCAAATCGAACGCAAAAGAGAAACTTACCACTATAGTCTTTGTCACTTGTCAGCATAAAGTCAACTGCATTCTTCCTGGCTCATTCCCAATTTTAACACATGACCTTGATCTTGCCACGTGAACTGTCGCACGGTTTCGGATTCTTCTATCACGAACCTCGAGAAAACTGAGTTTGAGTCAGTACTGATTCCACATTGCTCTTTAGAGATTCAAACTCTACACTTTATAATGAAGTTCTGTGTGGTATTACTATAAGACTATGTCTGTAACCGTACTCGAAAATGTTTTTTTGATGGTACACTCAACAATATTTCTATATCTTGAAGTCGGAGAAAGACCGTTGAATAATGAGGAGCACTAATAATTCACCTCAGATAAATACAAATTATGAATATCAATTTGGGCAACTTGACATAAAAATATAGTAAGCAATTAATTTCAATTTCAAATAAAAATAGATTAAATATTGACTTCCACAAAATCAGCCATGGATGAAAACCAAATCGAACGCAAAAGAGAAACTTACCACTATAGTCTTTGTCACTTGTCAGCATAAAGTCAACTGCATTCTTCCTGGCTCATTCCCAATTTTAACACATGACCTTGATCTTGCCACGTGAACTGTCGCACGGTTTCGGATTCTTCTATCACGAACCTCGAGAAAACTGAGTTTGAGTCAGTACTGATTCCATACATGACGCTTATCTCGTCTTGGTTGTTGACATAGCTCGTGTTGTCGAGGAACCCATTTGTCATTGTGGGTACCCCGCTCCATCTTTGACCTGTCCAAGATCCGGCCCGCCAAAAAGGAACCCTATTTTTGTATGCAAACATCTGTGGGTATCCTGTTGAGTCTATCCGGTATGTGCAGTTCCCGGTTCCTGGATCATCCGCAGACTTCCATGATGATATGAACCGGTTCAGTCCAGATTTCCGGTTCAACCCGAGCTTCATAAAAGGGAGGTAGGTGTTCGTGGGATAATCAAAGCTTTGCCAAATAACAGTACTGTTATCTTGTTTTATCAAAACAAGATTTCCAACATCTAAAAGCTTGGCTATGAAACTAGAACTACTTTTTTCCGAAGGGACAGAGACATTTGCTGACCAAATAGGAGAGTTTTGGTCTTTCGCATAAATGATGAGGCGTCCTTTGCTGTCGATGGCCAAGACTCCCGAAGTTTCGTTGATAGGATCGTCTCTGTTTGCGACCCACACAGCGGTTTTCTCGGGGTCTTTGTAGTACCAGATTCCGACGTACCGGTAGCGGGACTTACCGGGGCTGAAAAAGCCGAGCGCGAAGGTCTTTTGGCCGGAGAGCAAAACGTCGCCGTCTTTGACGGTGTTGTTCGGTGTAATGGAGTCAAGTACGAGGGACAAGCAGAAGGGCTGATAAACGAAGATGAGCAATATTAGTATTGTGTCTAGAAACGCCTCAAGAGATTTCATGGTTTGCTGGCCATGGGTAGATCTTATTGTTATTTATTTTAACACCGGAGGAGGGAGGTTTGTTTCCTATGAATTAGGGAAATTAGAGCTTCTTCCATAAATATATCGCTACTTGACATATCTATGCTATATTACGTCTCTTTGTAATTTTATTTTATTTTTATTTTTTTTGAAATGTATTTTATTTTGTTTTTGCAGAAACCACTTGAGTTTGTTATTTAATTTCATTGAAAGAAAAGTTTTTTTTTTCTTTAATTAGAATTAACAAGTATTTCAACTTTCAAATAAATTCAGCCGTTCATACTACGCGAAGTTGTATCTAATTGTGACAGTTATACAAATACGCCAAGTTAGATTGAATTGTGACCGTTATTGTGTGGCTGATTTATAAGCTACGTAGAAGTTTTGAGATTTTTTAAACCTATTTGCTGACCTATTATTTTTTAACCATATATATATAGATATATATATATATATATATATTAATTTGAGAAGAGGGGAATTTCATTATACATAGTACTTGTAATATGTAAATCTGATATTTTCTTAAAAATTTGGTAAAAACTAAAAAACTAAAAAACACTTCCTAGGAGTATTCATCACACGAACAAAAAGCAAATAATTGTAATATGTAAATCTGATATTTTCTTAAAAATTTGGTAATAAATTTTTTTTATAATTAGTAGAATATTTTTGCCACTGCGTATGAGAATATTTATTGCTGTCCAAAATTATCCCTTATTTGGACACTCACACTAGTTGGTTTGATTTTTTTTTTTTTTAATTCTAATCAGTGATCTTTAAAAACATAGAAATATCATAGTATTTAAATTTCTCCCTACATCCGCTATCATCTCTAATTAGATATGTACTAATTATATATGTACGTAATTAAGTATGTTATAACTTGTACGACTTTCAAATGTTTGGCCCCTCTAAGATTGAGATGGGCTGCATTTGTCTTTAGTTCTTGATGTGCGTCTAGTCTTCTACCATAAGTACATGTCACATCATTTAGAGAGTTAGTGGGCTTCTTGACTAGTAGTAAATTTACAGGAGAATGAGTTGTTGGATCCTTAATCTAATTTGGGTTTATACGTAAATAATTATACGCAGTGTGTTGTCATATAAATTAAATTTAATTAAAAGTGATCTATTAAATTTTAAGTATTTTAAATTTTAATGTATCTAATAGGGTGAGAGCCTTTAATGTGTAGAGATTTAAGAGTAATTTCTATTTTTATGATGAGTTAAAATAAAAATACGAAAAGATAACATAGATGTTATCTATGTATTGTGGTTATAGTTTCCAGATCGCACATTACATTCTATTCCTTCTGACATCCCATCATCAGACAGAGTATAGAGAGAAAATTAAAGGGTTATCTAAGAAAATGTGTTGATCTGGAAGATAAATTGCACAACTATAGAGAAAAATAAGTCAATATGGATTCAAGTACGTTTCCGCATACAGATTTATTAATTCTTGAGATCTAACATGAATATTCTTTACTTTTGAGTGATGATTTTCACCAAATCATTAACTTTTAATAAGTAATATCAGAGCCTATTTTTTAAAAAATCGCCACGTTCTTCAATTTTTCAATACCAATTCTTTAAACTGTTCCGTGTATCATTAACTATTTTTCATAAAAACAGAACTATCTATTCAAATCTTGTAGCGGAGTCAAAAGTGTTGGTGCGTATATAGTATATTAAACCAACATATTTTTCTCGCCACAGTTTCTATATTTACTAATTTTGTGAAACACTCGTCAAAATGGTAGGTGAAAATGCATGTAGTTGATGTACAATATGGACTTGGGACTTGGGAGTTGAAATTTTTATAGGATGTTTGATAAAGTGATTCATTTTCTGATTCAAATTATGATTCGTAATTCGTTATATTATTTTCTCTCATAAAAAATACATATAAATTAAAAATAATTCGAATCATATAATTTAAAATAAATAATTAGACAAATTTAATAGACCAGTGAAAGTGCGTTTATTTTGGTTCCTCCTAAGAAAAGGGAAAAGAAACCCAGTATCATCATCGGAGTGACAGCTGGGAAAGAAAGGAAAAGGGTACAGGGACGAGAGTGACCGCCGGATGGGACTGCTTAAAAATTCTCAACCTCTTCTTCGGCCTACTGTCTTTTTTTTTTAATTTTTTTTTAATTTTTAAAGAAAGGGTGAAAGGGGAGGTAGCTGATGTGTCCCAACATTAAAATAAAAGTAAAATAATATATATAGATCTATATATCACTCTCTCTTTTTCATAATAAAAGTAAGAACGTGATACTTGAGGATTGCCCAATGTAAAACAGTTGAAGCCGTTTTTATACGGGTGTAGTCTTATGTCTATTTATTTATATATTTCCTTATACTTCGTTTATTTTACGAATTTAATTTTTAATTTAAATTAAAATTTGACATTTTTTAAAAGTTGTTAATTATAATAAAAAAAATTAAATGTGATATTTTTTAAAAAATTTTAACTGTAAAAATTTAAAATTAAAAACTCAAATCGACAAAATAAACAGGACCATTCGCGGTTGTCGTTTTCGTAGATTTTGTTCTGGATAGTGATATGGAAGGGCATGCTCATGACAGAATGTGTATATATATGTATACGTTTTGGAAGAATATAACATATTGGACTTCTTTTTCTTGCTTCATGATTCTTTGTCCTTTTTCTTCTTTCGCCTTTTTTTTAAGGATAATAATTTGTCCTCTTTTGTGTTATAAACTGAGGAATAAGTACTAGCTAGTCAATTTTTTATTAGCAAAAAAAAAAAAAGGGTACTAGCTAGTCTAAGAACCCAAAAAAAAAAGCCTAAAAAAGAAGCCAAAAAAAAAAAAGTGTAAGGGGATAGATGGCAAATAGTAAAAAACCTTTTTTTTTTGTTTTAAAGGGTACGGGTTACACATATTTGACACCAATAACGTTATAAACATTTCACAACCCAATGATGTTTGGGTTGGGTTGGGGTGGTGTGGGGTGGGTTAGGTGATCGGTTTTAACATTCAAAGAATCAAAGACTCATAGTTCAATCCAACATTTAGAGTTCATCATCAAATAGAAATAATATGAGAGAAAGAGAGAAATAGGCTAAGACTTGAGATAAATTAAAATTAATAGGCCAATAGTTTACATAAGTTAATAAATAGGCTAAATTACTGTTTTTGTCCATAACTTGTCTGGTTATGAACCATAACTTAACAAGTTATTGTCCATAATTGTCCATAACTTGTCTCAACGATGTTAGAAAAATTTCACAACCCAATGATGTTTGGGTTAGGTTGGGGCGGTGCGGGGTGGGTTGGGTAGTTGGGTTTAACATTCAAATAATCAAAGACTCATAGTTCAATCCAACATTTAAAGTTCATCATCAAATAGAAATAATAACTCTAACATTCAAACATATAGAAATTCAAAGTTCAATCTAACATTAAACATGAAGCAAAGTAGTCCATCCAACATCAAACATAAATTAGTCTACACTCATATATTAGTCTTAACATAAAGCAAACATAGATGCTTAATTCAAACATGAAGAAACTAGAGAGTAGAAATGAGTGTCTGTCTAGGGTTAAATATTAGAGGAGGAAAGTTAGAGCACGGGTTGGGTTGAGGTATGCGGTCCATTATAAGCTCAACCCACACCCCGCCCTAAAACTTCGGGCCAGACATTGAATAGGCTGAAGAAAAAAAAATTAATACTAGAAATTACATTTTTCGGGTTGGGTTGGGGTATGGTGGATTGGGTCTGCGGGTTTTACGGGTTTATGAACATCCCTAATTATGAAGAGTATTCCTCCAATCATTCCCAATATTCCAAGAACCATGATCTATTTTACTAGCCAAGAAAGAAAAGAGTTCTAGATTAAGTCTTCTTTATAGTTTAAGGAGGAACAAAAAAAAAAAATATAAATAAAAAATAAATAGTAAGTTAATTCTAGATTTCCAGGACGTCTAAGGCAAAAGAGAAGAAACAATTACGTCTTCTTGGCTTCCACATGCAATATTGTAAGCACGCATTACAAACATGGACTACATATATAAAAACTGTAGGTAATACAAAATTGAAAACTACAAAGTCATATTTTGTTGCACTATATAATTCTACAAATTCAGCGAGCCTCCACCATAGTACATGTCACAAAGTTTATAGAGTAATTAACACCTTCACTAGATGCCAAGTCTCCAGTACCAACCCAACGTCTATTAAGGATAAATGCAGGTTGTTTTGGGGAGGGAAGAGCTGAATCATTTCCCAACATTAGAACAACTGCCGACATGGTTGGTCGATCCTTCGCGTGTTCTTGCACGCTCAGCAGACCAATTTGGATGTATCTCAGAGCTTCATCAACAAATGCCTCGTCCAAAAACGGATCCACTACTTCGGAGGCTCTGCCTTCTCTGCACAAGTCCCAAACCTAAAACAAAACGCATGTCATCATGTTGGAGAAAAATAATCATGTAAATCTTTTTGTGCATGTCGTATTTTTATATTTTCTCAAGTAAAATTAAAATTTTATGCTCACATGTCCAACCAAATTTGACTCAGAATTCTCTTCATAGTAACCAGCATTCTATCTGTCAGAAATGATCTCTAATAGCAAAACTCCTAATCTATATACATCTGACTTTGTTGAAAATAATCCTTCCATTGCGTACTCCGACGCCATATAACTACTGCAGTAGCATAGAATGAACGACGAATTTAACACATGTTTGCCAATGAAAACAGATTTCTTTTTAGTCAAGGGGCACTTACTATGTTCCAATCACGCGATCTGTGCTTTACTTTGGTCTCCTCTAAATATTCTTGCCAAACCAAAATCTGAAATTTTTGGGTTCATTGCAGCATCTAGAAGAACATTGCTTGCCTTTAGATCTCTATGGATGATTCTTAGTATTGAATCTTGACGAAGATATAAGATCCCTTGAGCAATGCCACAAATTATGTCAAAGCGTATTCTCCAATCTAACAATTTCCTTTTCTTCTCATCTGATTACAAATTAAAGTAATTGAATATGTTTAAACTTGTAACGTTCGCTAAGCTTCTTGAGCGTGCTATGCGTAGGCTTATCTATATTCTGTTAGACTAAGAAGCGTTATAAAATTCTTCTAATTTGCTTCCAAATTTATTTTAAGAATGCAACTCATTCCACTTTTAATAAGAGCAATCAAAAAGAAAAATTGAAAGAAAGCATACCAAAACTGAAACAGTCCAAGCTTTTATTCGGTAAATACTCGTAGACTAACATTCTCTCTTCTTCATGGAAGCAACAACCTAAAATCTTCACAAGTTGAAGTGCCACGCGATGTTGCTTACACTTATGTAAAAACATGGGAGGAGCACTAAGTTTAATTACTAAATTAATTCAAAAGTTAGAGCTCCAGATACTAGCCACCATAACTATATGTAGCAGTAATTGCCATTTGACATAATATAGACAATCTATTTATAATTTTATTTTTTGCTGGAGACCATTTGGGACCAGTTCTTTTCATAATTCGAATCATATATCAAATCTTTTGCTACAACATTTTTTTATACAAATTTAAATCAATTTTTTTTTGTTACAATATTTTATCTCATAAAAATTTACTTTTTAACTCAATTTCTCAAGTTAAACCCACGAAAAGAATGGGCTATTGGTTTAATGTCATTGAATAAAAGATTCTTCAATTATACTTAACAAGCTTTTCATATAAATCAAGCTATTTATATTTATTAATGTCATAAGAGTTAGATTTATATTGCCACATTTTCACATTAATTGTTTGATTGAAACTAATGAACATATTATATATTTTTATCTTTTGCATTTTCAGACCCTTTTGCATTTGATCTATTCTTTTCCAACGAAATTTAACCATGCCTCTAAGGAATCGACTTCCGTATCCTCTTACTCATGTCCACTTTTGTTCTGTCTAGTAATTAAAATTTCTCGATTAAAAAGTCAGCTGTTAACTGACGGGCAAGATCTTATTAGACGAACACAAATAAGAGGGTAAATGAGGTCAATCCTATCTTCATATATATATATATATATATATATATATATATCAACTTTAGGTTTACTGCACTCATGCTTTCCTAGACATTGTTGACTAACACATTATTATCGGCTTTATTGTATGCGTCCGCATGCATGACAACCACTGGTCCGCTTGTTAATTTCTTTGGGTTGAACCACTTGGTTGACTAATTCTTGTTTATAAATATTTTACTTTTTAGCAGTTATTTAATCTCACTTATAGGCTTATAGCTTTAATGCAGTAGAAATCACTTGCTATAATTAGTACCCATTTGAATGGTAAAATTTGATAAATGAAAAAATTGTTTTTTATTTGTAGCTTCTATATAGTCGAAATCACTTGCTATAATTATTAGTACGCATTTGAATGTTAAAACTTGGTAAATAATTTTTGTTTTCAAAATTTGGATGTGGGAGATTCAAACTATGCAATGCATAAAAAAATCAAGTGTAGTATTACCTCTAGACTATACATGCAACCACAAAAATTGTTAATTACTATAATCAATTAAAACTTTTAGCAACCACAACATTAATCTCCCTAACAAATGTTCCTACATGTATAATTTGATTAGAAAAAAAAAAAAACTTACGAAATTCGACAATTTATCATCCGATGTTTGAATTTTAAGAGATGTGTAACGAGTAAAATAATGAGAGATTGTTTAAAAATGTGTATATAAAAATAAAATTAGGAGTGTTAATAGACGCATTCATAACCTCATTTTAGGGAAACTATTGATATTATATGTGATACAGTATATATCAATAGAAAGAAGAGAAAAAAAGGGTCAAAATAACGATGACTCAGTGAGGCACGGGTTGAACTTGGGGGTAGATGGAAGTCACGAGTCATCCAAAAACGTCAAAAACTATAACTCCACAAAATCAGCCACAACTCTGATGAAATGTTTGTGTTGTACATTTTGTATTGTGTTAAAGCATTGCAGTTCACACCATGACTGAAGGGTGTACTCTCACGAGTTTTGCCGATACTTGGAAATGTTCGTGACATTCACAGGCCAATTTTTGCTAATGGTGTGTGGTGAACTTTCCTTGACCTTATCAATGAAGCATGATTTTATATGCTGGGTTATTGTAATATTTCGTTTCCTTTTTTTTTTTGGTGGTTTTCTTGTTATATTTGAATCCTTCTGTTTTGGCATATAATAAAAACTAGAGTCAACAGTCTTTAATCCATTTTGGGGAGGTGTTGCCCTATTCATAAAAACTAGAGTCAAATAAGGCCACTCTATTTGTGACGATGTGTTCTCCTTGTCGTCGCAAATAAGCTTGACCGTTGGAATGATTATTTGTGACGACAATATGTCGTCGCAAATAATTTCAGATGTTGGGTATTTGCGACGGCATTTTCATTTATTTGCGACGGCATTTTCATTTATTTGCGACGACAATGTCGTCGCAAATAATTTCAGATGTGGGGTATTTGCGACGACAATGTCGTCACAAATAAGTCTGATCTATTATACCCTACCTTCTTCCTCTTCATTTTCCCCCGATTTCACTCTGTCTCTCTCTCTAAACAATCTCTGCCTCTTCTTCTCCTCACCGCCGCCGCCGCCATCCGCCACCCCTGCCGCCCTCTGTTCTCTCTCTCCTCTTCTCTCTCTTCCCTTTTCTCTCTCTCTCTCTTCCGGAGACGAGGTTAGTTAGTTTTTTTTTTTTTTTTTTTGTTGTTGTAAATTTTGTACATGTTGTTATTTGCATTGATTCAAAGAATGTTAGGGATTTTTGTTAGAGATTGTTGTTACTTGCTAAGTAAATGGAAGAAAGAAATAGAAAATAGAAAATGATATGGATTTTTGTTCGAGTTTAGTCGTTTTTGATGGTTCTGAGAATTTAATTGATCAAGAATTGTGTCTATATGTTATTCTAGATGTTAAAAAAATGTTAATTTTGGTGTTTGAAAATTATGTTCGATGTTTTGTTTTGGTGTAGGCGTTTGATTTTTCACCTCCGTCACTGTTTGCACAGTTCCTCTGACGTAAGCCTGCTATTTTCAGCCCCCGTTTAGTGGGTTTGAACTTTGTAAGTTTTTTATATTTATTTAGTTTAAAATTGTTGTAGTTTTTGGTTGTATGAATTCAAGATTATGATGAGAATATTTAAATTATGATTTTCTTATATTGTTAAAATTTAGTATATGTTTATATTTCTTATTCTGGGTGGCACATCTTGCAGCTATGGTGTGCTGAAATCTTTTAAAGTTATTTTTCTGCAGGTTTTGATTTTTGGATCATATGAAAAATAAGTCGTTATGCTGCTAAAATTTAGTTAGGATTTAAGAATTTTAATAAGTTCATTAAGAAACTTTAATTAATAAAATTTAATTGTCTTAAGAAAGACTAGAATTAAAATTAATTAAACACATTATTAAATAAATTGTTATGTATGTTGTTGTTTATAGTTCAAATGCCGATTGACAAAAGTTGGACTTATTTGAGGAACTGATTGTCGGATGAATATTGGATTGGGTTATCTGCTTTTATTGACGTCACCAAAAATTATGCAACTTCAATTGGCCATATCAGTTGCCCTTGTGTGAAATGTAGAAACCATGAAATGCATCTAGTAGAAACTGTGAGAGTGCATATACATCGATTTGGTTTTGATCCATTGTATAGTACATGGATTCACCATGGTGAAGTAGAAGGGGTTTCAGGTGTCGAACCAATAGTTACTCAACTAGTAGACGAGATGTTTGTAGTCTTAGAAGACGTTGCTGGGATTAATGATGATAATGAAATGTTGGATGAGATGCATGTGGATCTAGAAGATGCACAGTACATTGAATTTAAGGATCTACTTTCTGAGCTCCAGGTGGGATTGTATCCGAGCTGCATTAAGTATTCGTCTTTAAATTTCTTAGTCAAGTTGATGCATTTAAAAGTGTTATATAAGTGGCCTAATGAGTGTATGGATTCTCTGTTAAATTTGTTGAAAGATGCATTCTCGGATGTGAAGTTACCTTCTTCTCATTATGAGTCGAAGAAGCTCATGAGTAAACTTAGACTGGGTTACGAAACAATTCATGTCTGCAAGTACGATTGTGCTTTATTTTGGAAGGAGAACGCTGATCTACAAACGTGTCCCGTATGTAAAACATCCCGTTGGAAGAAAAAAAAGACAAATGGTACTAAACAAGTGTCGTGAAAAGTACTACGTTATTTCCCGTTAACAGATCGGTTGAAGCGTTTGTACGGTTCTCGTCACACAGCTAAAGATATGACATGGCACCAGTGTGGACGTTCAAATGATGAGGATTTAATGCGTCATCTAGTCGATGGTAATGAATTGAAGGAGGTAGATGAAAAGTATCCTGAGTTTTCACATGAACCGAGAAATGTTCGCTTGGGGTTGGCCGCTGATGGTTTCAATCCTTTCGGAAACATGAGTCTCTCATACAGTATGTGGCCGGTGGTTTTAACGGCCTACAATTTACCTCCGTGGTTATGCACTAAGGATCCTTATAAGATGTTGACATTGTTAATTCCTGGCCCAAATGCACCCGGAAAAGATATGGATGTCTTTTTAAGGCCCCTTGTGGATGAGCTAAAAGATTTGTAGAATGAAGGAGTCATTGTATGTGACGCAGTTTTGAATACATCATTTCAGATGCGAGCTATGTTGCTCATGATATTTAATGATTTTCCTCCTCGTAGTAGTTTATCTGGATGGAGTGGTCAGGGCTATTTAGCATGCCCAACTTGCAACGATGCAACTCCTTCAAAGAGGATAACAAGTAAGACTTATTTTGTTAGCCATCGGCAAGGGCTTCCTATTAAACATGAGATGAGAAAAAAATAAAAAGTTTGATGGTATGGTTGAGAAACGACCTCCACCGGTTCGAAAATCTGTTCACCAAATCTTAGCTCAGTTACAAAATGTGTCCATCAGATTGCCTGGTAAACATGAAAAGTATGGTGGTAAGAAGCGGAAAAGACATGCAAGCGAGCTTAATTGGACAAAAAAGAGTATCTTTTGGGAGTTGCCTTATTGGAAGTCATTGTCGTTACGTCACAACTTAGATGTCATGCATATTGAGAAGAATGTATGCGACAGCTTATTGGGCACAATTCTTGACATTGATGGAAAAAGTAAAGATACGGATAAGGCGAGAATCGATCTGCAAAATATGGGGGTGCGCAAGGAGTTGCATTTGTACAAAGACGGTGATCATTGGATGAAACCACATGCGTCTTATACATTATCTCCCGAGGACGGTAAAAAGTTGTGATTTTTTAAAATCAATAAGGTTTCCTGATGGATTTGCTTCAAATTTAAAGAAAAATGTGATCGAAGGGAAGAATAAAATTACTGGGCTAAAATCACATGACTGTCACATCATAATGCAGCGATTATTGCCAACAGGGATACGACCATTCATGAAGAAAGAGATCGTTGATGCAATAACATAATTAAGTAATTTTTTCGAGTTAATATGCTCAAGGACATTGCGAAAAAGTGATTTAGAGAAAGCTCAACAAGATATTGTGCTTATTTTATGCAAGTTAGAAACAATTTTTCCTCCTGCCTTTTTTGACGTAATGGTACATTTAGTTATACACTTGCCTGAAGAAGCCATTCGAGGAGGACCCGTTCACTTAAGATGGATGTATCCATTTGAACGTTTTCTTGGATCATTAAAGAAATATGTCAAGATTCGTGCATGTCCTGAGGGTTCGATTGTTGAGGCATACATTGTGAACGAAGCTCTGACTTTTTGTTCATTGTATTTAACTGGAGTTGAAACACGGTTTAACCGACTAGCTAAAAATTGGGTAGACGATGAAGATCGTATTGTTGAAAGGATTTCTGTATTTGATACTCGCTGTCGGCCAATTGGCAAGATGACCCCCGTCACATTGGATACTCATTTGTGAGAGAAAGCCGAGTGGTACGTCCTACAGAACTGTCCAGAAATTTAGCAGTTCATTGAGTACGTATTACTTTCACTTTTGTTACTTAATTGTTCATTGATTGTGTCGCATACAATCGTGTCCTTTACTTTCATTCTCTGTTAAACAGTGACCATAGGAGGGAGATTGATGCCGGCGGGTGAATCATACCATTGGATGAAATTCAATCGAAAGAGTTTCCAAAATGGTTTAAGAATAAGGTACATTTATCGATGGTAATTTGCATTAACATTGTTGTATTGTTAAAAAGTTTCGTTTTAAACAAAATTCATGTCTCCTTATAGATTTTCAATATTCGAAAGCAGAATGGCCCAGAAGTGAATGATCAAATACTTTCACTTTCAAGTGGTTTAAACTTCTCATGTCGAAGTTATCCTGGTTGTGTGGTGAACGGTGTCAAGTTTCTGACATGCAATCGGGATATGAATCGAAGTACTCAAAATAATGGTGTTTGTGTTCACGGACTTGATAACCAAATGTTTTATGGAGTTTTGGAGGATATTTATGAACTGTCCTACTTGAACGACAATTCAGTTATGCTTTTTAAATGTCTGTGGTTTGACACTCGTCCGGGGAAGAAAAGGATTCAGCACTACAAAAATAGAATAAGCGTTTTTGTTAAAGACACGTGGTACGAAAACGAACCTTTCATACTTGCATCTCAAGCAAAGCAAGTTTTTTACGTAGATGATTTATTTAACGGTCCAAACTAGAAGGTTGTAGAACACTTTAGACATCAACATATTTGGGACATTCCAGAAACTTACATTGATGACGTGATAATAGTCCAGGATACGGAGTCAACAAATATTGAGTTAGTAGTGGAACTACCAGAGATTGACTCATTTGTATTGAATCGAGATGATGTATCATCTAATGTTGTCACTACCGATGTTGATGCAATTATGAAAGATAAGTCTCCCGTAGTTGATGATTTTATTAATGACGAAGACGATGAAACTTTAGAGGAGTACGTTGAAGAGGAAGTCATCGAATCTGAAGACGATGATGACATAAATGATGATGGCGACAATCAATAATGTAGCAGTGACAATGAGTAGAACTATAGAATAGTAATCTTTGTCATTTTTCTCAGATTTCGTTTTAATATTATGATCTTCTGTGAATTTATAAATATTATTATTAATATGAATTTGTTCACAGACATTGATGGCTGGTACGTTAGCGACTTGTGCTGGCTCTTCAGAAGCGCAGTCTCCTCCTGGTCTTCACAGAGTCCCCGCATTCTGTGAATCTGGTATGTTATTCTGAGTTTTTTCCCGTTCTATCATATAATAAATAAATGTAGTAGTACATGTTGATTTGAAATGCTTACATATGCTTACAGCACCTGAATCTCGACAACGTAGAGGTCGAGGTGGGGCAAAAGGTTATGAAATCACCCAAATGGTCCTTCAAGACGTAAAAATCACAGTAGAATTTGATGAGGCGGGAGGTACTTGGTAAATATGGTGCCTGGTTTAATAGTGCGGTTGGTATTCATACCAGGGACATATGCGAGCCCTTCCATGATGCTTAGAAGGACATTAGCAATGTGGACAAGAGGACAATTCAAAACCGGATGCTGGTATTTTTTTAATGAAATAATTTGTATAGTTTATACTATAGTTAACAATGCGTTTTAACGATGTGAAACTATTTTGCAAGAAATGGTTTAACGTGGAATACAACTACAAGAATGGCATTCTGAGGTCCATTGTTGATAGGGAGGCAGCAAAGTACTACAAGGACTTGAAAAGTTCCCTGCACCGTGATCGGTGTGAAAATAACACCTATTTTCTACTCGCAAGTGCACGAGGTCGATAAGTAATAAAGTAGCGAGTGAGTGTCGTGTCCCAGGAGGATTGTGTTCATAAAATCTAGCTAAGTATCACAACTAGAATAACCTAGTTTTATCTAGACAAGTCCAATCATGAGAATGAGATCAATCAAAACAAAAATAAAATGCTAAACTAATTAGATGAGTAAATTAAACAATGGAAGAAACTTTTGGGATCGAAGGGGGCTCTAATGATAAGGTAGCTAGGGTTCTTGATTTCACCTTGCCTAATTATTCTAATCCTTTTCAATGCTATTGATTTCCCTCAAGCCAAACATTAATCATGAATTTTCTAAAATAATCCAACTCCCCTTCTCGAGTGCCGAGTCAAATATATGCAAAACTACCTAATTAATATCCCTATTAATTAAGTTAATTGTGCATTCATTAAGCTCTAATTCATTTGTGATTACCTAGCTCATATTCATCTCTCGATTCCAATACTCACTAGGCTATGTTCAACAAATCCCAACATGTGCAAGTGACTCTCTCAAGCCTAAATCCACATATCTAAATCTTCTAATCAATATTTCAATTTATTAAAGCATTAAGCAAAGAAGAGCACAAATGTTTGGGCATGAAAAACATCAAATAGCATCAAATATTCATAGCATAATCGTAGCAAGGTTACATGAAGTCCCCTAGCATAAAAATCTAGCAACCCATCAATGTAAACTCAAATATATTCAAGATTAAACAAATCTAAAAATACATGATAAATCCGCAAAAATAGAGAAAATACTAGGTCTAAGAACAAGAGAAAGGGAGAGGAAGAAAAATAAAACTCAGTGTAGTCCAGCTTCTAATCTCCAAGAGCTTCCTCTGATTCCCCAGAAAAACTAGGGGTTTTCTCCTCTCTGTCTGCTGCCCCCAAAAACTAGGGTTTTTCCTTTGTCTATGTTGTCTCCAAAACTCTCCACTGCCCTCTCTATCTGCTGCCTTTTCGGCCCAGCCAAATTCTATATGCCCAGAAAATGGCCTCAGCTTGCCAGAGCCCTCAGAGCTCGCGACCGCGCGCTTGGATTGGAGGAATAGCGCGCGGGCGCGCGCCTGAAGTTGGAGGAATGCGGCTAGCGCACGGGTGCGTGCTTCAAGTCGCGTGGGCGCGCTGGGGGCCAGGGCGCGCACTGGTTTCCCTGATGTGGGTGCGCGGGCGCGCGCTGGAGTCCTTGATGTGGGTGCGCGGGCGCGTGCTGGAGTTGGGCTCCTTTTGACGTTTTTCTTCCAAGTGATCCAATTCTTCTTTGTTTACCTGAATCACTCACAAACATATTAAAACAACCTAAAAACTTAAAGATATTGCAAATTATCCAATTTTAGGACATTAAATAAGTGAGTTAAAACTCACTTATCAAATACCCCCGAACTTGAACAATTGCTTGTCTTTAAGCAAAAGAAAACAAAATTAAAGAGAGGAAAGAAAACAATGAGAAAGGAGAATAAAAAACTATGCATGAGCCAAGTTTCGAATTGATAGCCAAGAACATTTATCACAAAGGTTAAAAGTACCAAAGCTCGAAGGAATTGCCTAACACCAAAGTTGTCTAGAATTTCAGCTCCCATGCTAGTAACGATTCAAACAAGATTCCCTCAATGTGAGTGTGTGCACAACCAAGACCACTTCATCAATGATAGCACCCGGATAAATTTATGCAATTAGGCGGTAATGTAAAGGTCACTCATAAAATTCTAGATAATTTCATAAGATCATCTTTCGTGCTACTCTCCACTAATGTGGGTTGAGGTAAAATTGAGGATCATTAGGGCTTCTTAAGGATTGTAACACAAGGCTAGGGTGTACGGTAGATGAGATGGGAAATTTTAGGCTTAGGATCACCCTAGGCATGAAGTGCACCCCATAGATCTTGCATGAATGATTGGAAACTGACACAACAACTCCCACTTTACTCAATTCTCTATTTACCATCATTCCCACAACACTTTATTCATGAATAAACTCGAAACATAAAAACAAGAATTTCATAAGAATTTATTTTCTTTTTTTTTCTTTTCTTTCTTTCTTTCTTTCTCTTTTTTTTTTAATTCCCAAACCACAAATGAAATGCTCAACACTTTTAATGATTGTCTCAACAATTATATCTTCAAATTCATGCAATGATGCAAACATGCCCATAAATGATAGGTTAAGTGAAGGAGATTCATAAAATGGCTAGGTTAATTTATGTGGGTAATGAAAGAAACGGGGTCACATAGGCTCAATGGGGGAGACTAGTGGTAAGTTTTCTATAGGTTAGCTATTTAAGGCTCAAACGATCCAAGAAAATGCCTAAATCATTTCTCCAACAACACCCCAACCTAGGATTTCGCCTCGAGTAGCACTAGGATGAGTTCTAGAACTCCTTTTTCAAATGCAAGAGCCTCCTAAGTCACATAAATATTCTCTAAATGCTCAAAAGACTAGGTGATCAAGGTTTATCGTGGTAAAAGATGCAGGAAATCAAGAGAGAATTGCAACCAACAAGGGAGTCAAGCACATAGACAATCGATGCTAAAAACATTTTCAAAGACCTAAGGACACTTCTTAACACAATTCTATCATTGAATTCTTTGGCTAGCAAAAACAAAATATGAGGCAAATAAATTTTGTTTTTTTTAAAACATTTTCATCCCCCCAAACTTGTGTACAACATTGTCCTCAATGTTGGAACGAATAAAAGAACAAGGACACATACCTCGGGGATGAAGTTACATCCCTTCATTGTCATCACTTCCCTCTTGAGTTTCTGGTGGTGATTGAGGGTGGTAGGGTCGGAAGAGATAGTCGGGATAGGCGGGGGGCATTGCGGTGGATGAGTTGGCAGGACCTTGAGAAGCCAAATAATGATGGAACTGCTGCTCATAATGGCTTCTCATGATGTCACGGTGTTGCATATCCTTAACTTGATCTAGGACCTCATATATGACGTGGTCTTGTTGATTGAGTTTGGCCTGCAGTTCCGTTAGATTTTTGCCTTGTTGGATCGTCATTCGATAAACATCCTCGATAGAGGGAATGTGATGGGTCATATCTGGTGCGGATGACGGGCCTACTTCTTCGCGGTGAGTGCGGGTGCGGGACGGTTGGCGGTGGCAGTTCTCTTCACGTATCCGTTCATGCTCCTGTAGAGCACTTGTTTGTTGGGCTGAGATTCCTTGAATCCGATTCCTTCCTCCCAAAACACGAAGTCGCGGGAGTAGGGTGGGAGGTCGGGGTGCATCATTGTTGTCGTAGAGTTCAAAACCCAAGCCTGATTCGATGTGCCTGCCCTCATGCCATTTAACAAATTTATCGATTGAAGATTTATCAATTAACGCACCACATGGTCTCAATGGCTCGGTTAGATCAATTGGCACACATGCATTTCAACATAGCCTAGTGATAAGACATGGATGGATATGAGCACCCGTCGTTCTCGCCTCAAGGGACTTCACCAAATCATCCCTAATAACCACACCAATATCGATGCTCCAGCCTTTGCAAATTGCAAACAACAGGGCAGCTTGGTTTGTACACACTTGGTGCTCGTGGCTGGTGGGCATAATGGAGGCGCAAATGAATTTATTCCATGCCTTGGCATAAATGTTCAGGCAATTTTCAGGAAAGTAGTGCGCCACATCACTGTCATCTTCCTTTGTGGCCCATTCGGTACCTGGAATACACATCTCTCTGACAATGGGGTCATAATCCCCTCCTTCTGTAAGGAACACAGCGTATTCATCATCTTCAACTGCCCTTATGTCGTAGTACCTGTTTATTACTTCCGGGGGGAAGGATACCATCTTTCCCCGCACACAAATTTTATCGTTGTCTCATTGATAATACCCGTTGGCATAGAACTCTCGCACAACTGTTTCAACCGCTGGGTTTTGCATGTCGGTGAGGTTTTGCTAGTTTCGCTGTACGATGTTGTTTGCAATGTCGCCCTCTATGTCGAATTCTGGAGGCCTTAAACCCCTCTCCACTCTTATTGACTTGCTTTTCTCCATGAATTTCCAGAATTTGGCTTTTGCCGCCTCATCCACAAATTTTCCATCAATAAGACGGAGGCCAGATGAGCCAGAAGATGATGCTTTGCCTTTCCCACGTTTTTGAGGCATGATTGTTCAGTTGTAGTTGGCTTGGCAAATTAGCGAACACTTCGCGGGCACCCTGTTGATTCACTTAGACAATTCTACAAACCCTTGGCGTGCAACCACAGATTGTCAACTATTATCTAAATGAATCCACCACTAGTTCCCAAATGCAATTAAAGTGATGCTCCACAACAAACCATAATTTAAGTTCAAGCAACTCCCAATTACTGCACACCCCAAACAAGTGATTTCCCACGTTGAAAAACTAAGTTTCACACACAACAGTCTCTTAGGCTTTTTATCGAACATGTAAAGTGCATAAACTGAAATTTCTAAGCCTAATTCTCAAATTTCATCAACACTCCCCAAGAATGCTACCAACTTGCATCAAGAAAAATGCGTACCTTGGTCGGATTTTTTTGGAGCCTTAGAACCCTTGGAACACTTTGGAAAATTCTTCCAATTTTGTTGCACAAATTCCGGTGTCGGAGGCTCTACGGTGGCTGCTGGATGTGGCACAATGGTGGCTGGAGGTGTTGTTGGAAGAGAGATGAGTTGTGATGGTTAGAGAGAGATGAGGGAGGGTGAGAGACGGTTCTCATCATGAGGGAGGGCGAGAGATGAGGGAAAGAGATGGAGAAGGAGAGATGAGGTAGGGGGATGGAGAGAATAACCCCTCTGGGATAAACACTTTTTTTTTCACGGGCACGCGTGGGCGCGCGCCTACTTCTAGAATTTCAGTCCTCTGCGTGGTCGCGCAGGCGCGTGCCTGCTTCTGGAATTTCAGTCCACTACGCGGTCGCGCGGGCGCGCGCCTGCTCCTGGACTTTCAGCATAGCGCGGTCGCGCGGGCGCGCGTCTGGAATCGCACGGACGCGCGCCTGTTCCTGAACTCCCTACTCCTTGAAGATGACAATTGAAAAGATGAAGGAAAAAAATAAAAATAAAAATAAAAATAAAATAAAATAAAATAAAATAAAATAAAATAAAATAAATCAATAAAAGGCTTGGGTTGCCTCCCAAGAAGCGCTTAATTTAACATCTCTAGCTAGACGTGGTGATGCTTCCACTCAATTTGGGTCCGTAAGAGAGATGCTAACAACTTTCCGCTCTTCTCCTCCATGGTAATGCTTCAACCTTTGCCCGTTCACGCGGAAAGTTTGCCCATCACCTCCTAAAAGTTCAACTGCACCAAAGGGGAATACTTGTTTGATTTCAAAGGGTCCGGACCATCTCGATCTCAATTTTCCCAGAAAGAGTTTCAACTGGGAATTGAAAAGCAATACTTTTTGCCCCGGAAGGAATTCTTTCCTTAAGATTTTTTGATCGTGCCACTTCTTGATGCGCTCGTTGTATAGCCTTGCATTCTCATAGGCCTCATTCTGAAATTCCTTAAGTTCATTTAGTTGGAGTAGGCGCTGCTCACCGGAAGCGTTCAAGTTAAAATTCAACTTCTTGATGGCCCAAAACGCTTTGTGCTCAAGCTCCACCGGTAGATGGCAAGGCTTCCCGAACACCAACCGATAGGGTGACATTCCGATTGGTGTTTTGAAAGCTGTCCTATACGCCCATAAAGCATCGTCCAGCTTTGTTGACCAATCCTTATGGTTAGTGTTCACTGTCTTCTCCAAAATGAGCTTGACCTCCCGGTTAGAAACTTCCGCTTGACCATTGGTTTGCGGATGGTAAGCTAGGGTGATCTTGTGCCTTACTCCATACTTGGCCAACAGCGCATTGAACACCTTGTTGCAAAAATGCGTCCCTTCATCGCTTATGATGGCTCGGAGGGTACCGAACCTTGTGAAGATGTTCTTATGCAGAAATTTCACAACCACCTAGGCTTCATTTGTTGGAGTGGCAATAGCTTCCACCCACTTAGAGACATAATCCACCGCCAAGAGAATGTAAAGCTAACCATATGAAGGCGGGAAAGGCCCCAGGAAGTCAATACCCCAAACATCAAATATTTCCACTTCCATAATATTGCTCAAGGGCATTTCATGCCTTTTAGAGATGTTCCCCACACGTTGACAACGGTCACAACGCTTTACAAACTCATGACAATCCCGAAACAAGGTTGGCCAATAAAAACCAGATTGAAGAACCTTCGCCGATGTTCTTGTTGCACCAAAATGTCCACCATAGAGCAACGAGTGACAATGATGGAGAATATCATGTATTTCCTCTTCAGGAATGCATCTCCGAATAACTTGATCGGAGCATCTTTTGAACAATATTGGATCATCCCAAAGATAACATCTCACATCATGAAGGAATCTTTTGATAGGGACTCAAGTCCGGTGGTAATACCTCACAAGAAAGGTAGTTGACGAAATCTGCGAACCAAGGGAGCCTCACTTCAACCTCAAACAAGTGTTCATCCGGGAATGTTTCTTGAATAATGGGGGTTTCGTCCACTTCCAATTGCTCTAGCCTGGAGAGATGATCTGCAACCATGTTTTTTGAACCTCTTTTGTCTCATATCTCGATGTCGAATTCTTGAAGCAAAAGAATCCAACGAATCAAGCGAGGCTTGGCATCTTTCTTCGCAAACAAGTAGCGAATTGCTGCATGATCCGTGAAAACTACCACCTTGGACCCAATGATGTAGGACTAAAATTTATCACAAGAAAATACCACCGCAAGCATCTCCTTCTCGATGGTGGTGTAATTGAGTTGGGCCTCATTCAATGTCGTACTGGCATAGTAAATGGCTCAAAAAATCTTGTCTCTCCTTTGACCAAGAACTGCCCCAGCGGCATAGTCACTAGCATCACCCATAATCTCGCATGGCTCATTTCAATCGGGTGCCACCATAACCGGAGCCGAAACTAGTTTCTCTTTGATAGCATTGAAGGCTTCTAAACAAGACTTATCAAAGTTGAAGACCGCATCCTTCTCTAGGAGGTTACACAATGGCTTGATAACCTTAGAGAAATCTTTTATGAACCTCCGATAGAATCCCACATGACCAAGGAAACTCCGGACTCCCTTCACATTTATAGGTGGCGGAAGCTTTTCAATCACGGCTATCTTAGCCTTGTCCACCTCTATTCCTTGCGATGAAATTCTATGTCTGAGAACGATCCCTTCTTGTACCATGAAATGACACTTCTCCCAATTGAGAACTAGATTCTTCTCCTCACATCGTTGCAACACGAGAGAAAGATTGTGGAGGCAATGGTTGAATGTTGATCTGAAAACTGAAAAATCATCCATGAAAATCTCCATAATCTCTTCTACCATATCCGAGAAGATTGCCATCATGCACCTTTGAAAAGTGGCCGGTGCATTGCATAAACTGAAGGGCATCTGCCGAAAAGCAAAAGTACCATAAGGACAAGTGAATGTTGTTTTCTCCTGGTCTTCGGGGGCTATGGCAATTTAATTGTAGCCCGAGTATCCATCAAGAAAACAGTAATAGTCGTACCCCGCCAACCGGTCCAACATTTGATCAATGAAAGGAAGGGGAAAATGATCCTTCCTAGTAGCCTTGTTCAACTTTCGGTAGTCAATACAAACTCGCCATCCAGTCACTATTCTTGAAGGGATGAGTTCATTATTTTCATTTTTCACCACCGTTATGCCACCCTTCTTTGGCACAACTTGAATCGGACTGACCCATGAGCTATCCGAAATGGTATAAATGATCCTAGCATTCAACAACTTCAGCACCTCATCTCGCACCACCTCCTTCATGGCTGGATTCAATCTTCTTTGGTGCTCAATAGATGGCTTGTAAGCATCTTCCATGAGAATCTTGTGCATGCAAATTGTAGGACTTATACCCTTAATATCCGAAATAGACCAAGCAAAGGCAGACTCGTGTTTCTTCAAAACAACTAAGAGCTTCGCTTCTTCTTCCTTGTTCAAAGAAGCCGAAATAATAATCGATTTAAAAGAATCCTCACCCAAAAAGGCATAACGAAGATGTTCCGGTAATTGTTTCAGCACTAACCCTTCTTTCGATGAGCTTGGGGAGACGAAGCCGAAATAATAATCAGTTTAAAAGAATCCTCACCTAAAAAGGCATAACGAAGATGTTCCGGTAATTGTTTCAGCACTAACCCTTCTTTCGATGAGCTTGGGGAGACGAAGCACTCACCAAGCTTCTCTAAAATTTTCACTTGAGCATTATCCCCCACTTCACACGGTAAAGCCTTAAGAGCTAGAATACTATCAACGATACCCTCTTCCTTAATACAACGATCTTCACCAAAATCGACCATGTTCAAGGATGTAGTGAGGCTGTGTTCTAGAGGGTCATTGTGGGTTACTTCTTGAAAGAATTCCTTGATGCACGACTCTACCACTTCCACCTGGTGACATGTTGATTTCTCTTCTGGAAATCTCATTGTGTTAAGGATGTTGAACTTCACTTCCTCATTATTCATTCTTAAAGTCAAATTACCACTTTGCACATCGATCAACGCTCTTTCGGTAGCCAAAAAGGGTCTCCCCAGGATGATGGGAATTTCTCGATCCTCTTCCATATCCAACACAAAAAAATCAGTGGGAAAAAAGAATTTATCCACCTTCACCAACACATCCTCTATGACACCCCTTGGATAAGTGAGAGACCTATCCGCCATTTGTAAACATATGGTAGTTGGTGTGACTTCCCCAAGTCCGAGGTTTCGAAAGACGGACAGAGGCATAAGATTGATGCTAGCTCCAAGATCACACAAGGCCTTCTCAAAGTGAGAATCTCCAATAGTACACGGAATAGTGGAACTCCCTGGATCCTTCAACTTTTGAGGCAACTTCCTTTGAAGGATAGCGCTACACTCTTCTGTTAGCTTGACGGTCTCATAATCCTCCAACCTCCGCTTCTTTTTCATGACATCCTTCATAAACTTGACATAATTAGGCATTTGTTCAAGTGCATCCGTAAAGGGGATGTTGATATGGATCTTCTTAAAAATCTCTAAAAACTTCAAAAATTGAGCATCCAACTTCTTCTTCTTGAATCTTTACGGATACGGGAGTGTAGGAGCGATGAGAGGAGGATTATACGGAAAAGAGATCGACTTGGGCCTTGCACTCTCTTTCGGTTGCTCCGACCCTACCTCTTCTTCCTCGGTTTTATCCTCTTGGGGCTTAGGAGCCTCAACTTCTTTCCCACTTCTCAAGGTGATAGCCTTGCAATGGTCTTTGGAATTAGGCTCCGTATCACTTAGGAACTTGCCAGATGATTACCCCTTAACCGCATTGGCTAGTTGACCGATTTGCACCTCAAGGGACTTCATGGTTGCATTCATGTTGTTACAATGTGTCTCAATGTTGTCAAGTCTAGCCTCATCCTTGTTAAACCTCCCTCTAGTCTCAACAATGAAGGTACTCAACAAATCTTCCACAGAAGGTTTCTTTTCCACCCCTTGTTGGTTGAAACCCGGAAGAGGTTGTAAAACATTCCTATTGTTGGCATAAGAGAAATTCTCATGGTTCCTCAAGCCAGGATGATAGTGATTGGGCAATTGATTTGGCCTATAGTTAAAGTTCCTGTTGTTCACAAACTGAACCTGCTCTTGAGTGTACTCATCCTGTGCAAAAAGTGTACTGGCACCTGCCACTGCCTCTCTGCTAGATGACACTTCTCTGTTAGTCAAGGTTGCAATCTGATTTGACAAAGGTGAAACCTGTGCCGATAATGAAATTAATGGATCCACCTCATGAATACTAGCAGTTTTCTTCGGTATTGAACGCTCTGAAGGCCATTGATAACTGTTGGTAGACATTTCCGCAAGCAAATTGTAGGCCTCTAGAATAGACTTTGCCATCAATGATCCACCTGCAGTGCTATCAACAATAGTCATCGATTGGCCAATCAACCCATTATAGAACCTGTCAATCAGCATCCACTCATCATACCCATGCTGAGGACATTTTTTGAGCAAGTCCTTGAACCGTTCCTAAGCTTCATACAATGGCTTAAAGTTATTTTGGCGGAAAGATCCAATCTCACTCCGTAACTGGGATGCCTTAGATGGTGGGAAGAACTTTGCAAGAAACCTCTCAGCCATCTCTTCCTAAGTGCCAATACTCCCCGTTGGCAGTGACATCAACCACTATCGAGCCTTGTCCCAAAGAGAGAATGGGAACAATTTCAACTTGATGGTGCCCTTAGTGACACCATTAATCTCTACTGTGTCGGCCGCTTCCAAGAACATGGACAAGTGAGTGTTCGGGTCCTCAGTGGGTAATCCCCCAAACTGATTCTGTTGAACCATCGAGATCAAGGAAGGCTTCAGCTCAAAATTGTTGGCATTGACAGTCTGCCTCCGGATACCTGAATAGTGTTCCTGAACTGGGGGTTTGAAATAATCCCGAATTGCCCTATGTTGCTCAATATAATTGTTATTATGATTCTGATCACCTATAGCTCATGCTTGATTTCTCTTTTCCCTTATAATTTCATGAATTGTCCATTCAATCTCCAAGTCAAGAGGTAATAATTCCAAGCTACGGGCTCTTTGCATTCACCTTCAAGAACAAAAAGGCAAATAAGCAAACAAAAATTTAAAAGAATTTAAAGACAAAAATAAAATAAAATAAAATAAAAATGTCTAAATTAAAGTAGGCTACTTCGTCACAATATTAGCCAAGTTTTGACAACAACCAATCCCCGGCAACGGCGCCAAAAACTTGATCGGTGCGAAAATAACACCTATTTTCTAGTAGTGAGTGTCGTGTCCCAGGAGGATTGTGTTCCTAAAATCTAGCTAAGTATCATAACTAGAATAACCTAGTTTTCTCTAGACAAGTCCAATCATGAGAATGAGATCAATCACAATAAAAATAAAATGCTAAACTAATTAGATGTGCAAATTAAACAATGGAAGAAACTTTTGGGATCGAAGGGGGCTCTAATGATAAGGTAGCTAGGGTCCTTGATTTCACCTTGCCTAATTATTCTAATCCTTTTTAATGCTATTGATTTCCCTCAAGCCAAACATTAATCATGAATTTCCTAAAATAATCCAACTCCCTCTCTTGAGTACCGAGTCAAATATATGCAAAACCACCTAATTAATATCCTTATTAATTAAGTTAATTGTGCATTCATTAAGCTCTAATTCATTTGTGATTACCTAGCTCATATTCATCTCTCGATTCCAATACTCACTAGGCTGTGTTCAACAAATCCCAACATGTGCAAGTGACTCACTCAAGCCTAAATCTACATATCTTAATCTTCTAATCAATCTTTCAATTTATTAAAGCATTAAGCAAAGAGGAGCACAAATGTTTGGGCATGAAAAACATCAAATAGCATCAAATATGCATAGCATAATCGTAGCAAGGTTACATCAAGTCCCCTAGCATAAAAATCTAGCAACCCATCAATGTAAACTCAAATATATTCAAGATTAAACAAATATGAAAATACATGATAAATCCGCAAAAATAGAGAAAATACTAGGTCTAAGAACAAGAGAAAGGGAGAGGAAGAAAAATAAAACTCAGTGTAGTCCAGCTTCCAATCTCTAAGAGCTTCCTCTGATTCCCCAGAAAAACTAGGATTTTTCTCCTCTCTGTCTGCTGCCCCCAAAAACTAGGGTTTTTCCTTTGTCTATGTTGTCTCCAAAACTCTCCACTGCCCTCTCTATCTGCTGCCTTTTTGTCCCAGCCAAATTCTATATGCCCAGAAAATGGCCTCAGCTCGCCAGAGCCTTTAGAGCGTGCGGCCGCACGCCTGGGTTGGAGGAATAGCGCGCGGGCGCGCGCCTGAAGTTGGAGGAACGCGGCTAGCGTGTGGGCGCGCGCCTCAAGTCACGCGGGCACGCTGGGGGCCAGGGCGCGGGCATGCACTGGTTTCCCTAATGTGGGTGCGCGGGCGCGCGCTGGAGTCCCTAATGTGGGCGCACGCTGGAGTCGGGCTCCTTTTGACGTTTTTCTTCCAAGTGATCCAATTCTTCTTTGTTTACCTGAATCACTCACAAACATATTAAAACAACCTAAAAACTTGAAGATATTGCAAATTATCGAATTTTAGGACATTAAATAAGTGAGTTAAAACTCACTTATCACACTGCCACTACAAACGCTATGGTAGAGAAAGTCTCCCGAGTAACATGAGAAATCAACTTCATTGGGATCATTGTTGCGATAGGTTTTCCGGCGACAAATTTCAAGTAATTATAGATTTGTTAGAACTTGATGATTTTTTATACATAATTTGAAGTAACTATTACTTATTATAGTTAATCATAAACAGAAAATATCAAAGACAAATAAAACTAATCGCAGCAACCAAAAGTATCCAAGCTTACATGGTCGGATATCGTACTCTCAACATCGCAATAAGAAGGTTAGTACTTATTTTTTGACTTCATTATCGTATTTATATGTTTTTGATTCTTGTTCTGGGTGGCACATCTTGCAGCTCTGGTGTGCCGAAATCTTTTAAAGGTGTTTTTTTATAGGTTTTGATTTTTGGATCATATGAAAAATAAGTCGTTATGCTGCCAAAATTTAGTTAGAATTTAAGAATTTTAACAAATGTAATTTATTTGACAAGCCAGTACGGAGACCCAAGAGCCGATGTCTGCCATAGATAATTAGACGGACATGCATCATCGCGGGGACTCTTGGGTTAATACCCATGCGGAACATACTTTCGTAAGTATTTTTACTTTTCATATTAAATTTTTTATACTGAAATAGTGGTTCTATAACACGTAAAAACAATTATAATGTATTATTATATAGAACACCCTGGAAGAGGAGAGACAAATGCAGAGAACACAGACTAGTTCAAGCTCGACTAGACCCCCCCTTGACGAGCATGGGGTTTTAGAGCAAGTTCTTGGCATGCGTAGAGGACATAAGATAGGAGTGGGTCCGACGCTCTCCCAAAAGCATTACTCCGAGGCTTCTCCTTCATCTGGTGGTTCATTCTCGGATGCAACATCATCGGCTCAACCTGACCCACGTGTGGATCGTTATTTAAAGAAATCATACCGGGAACAAATGAAGATTTATGACAATCAGATGAAGATGTTAGAGTTGGTGTCTAAATTGCAGCCCAACATCCAATTACCTACGATTGATCGTCCAGAACCAGTTGACCTAAACACTCTTGATTTGCCTTCTTCAGATGATGACAGTCCTAATGATGATTCGGTTGTTGGCGATGCTACAAACTTAGACGATTAGTTTCGTTATATGTACTATTTTATCTTCATTCATAAGAAACGGATGTGAAAAAATTGAATGAGATAATTATTCTGTTGCTGAAAAGTCAAGTAAGTGCCTGATCTAAATTTTGTCTAGCTTAATTAACTTATATAAGTTCTACAATCTAATCATCACGTATTTGTAGTCTTCTCGCATCAAAAGTAAGGATTAGTCTATTTTTTCGAGTTTATATGTAGCCAATGAAGACTCATGCATCATTGAAGTGATCATGTTTTCTCCAACTCTTTGTACAACATATGCAACTTAACTATGTAGTTGTGCATAGTTTAACTAGTCCTTACTTTATTTACATGTTAAATGGTGGAAGTTTTAGCAGAGTTTGATCATTGTTTTGAGGATGCATCACTTTCTTACAGGTTAAATGATGGAGATGACTTTTTTGTTGGAGCATCTATTTCTACAAATTAACTTTGGTCTTCAAGACTAGACTTCAGGTTTGTCTTTAAATAATTTTTGTCTGTCTTGGTAAATCTATATCTATGATGTTCAATGAAATGATGCTTATAATTTGCATAATGTTTATCATCCTAAACCTGCGTTTGTCTGTCTTAGTTGTGAGATGCTTTAATTAGGGACAAGTCTTGGTTGTGAGATGCTTTAATTAGGGTGTCCCTCGCTTTATGAATTCTCATCTATTTTATTTATTTGTGCTTATGGATTTGACGCTCTTACCTTCTACTAGTTGCCTAGAAATCTTTTTTTTTGGATTTTTGATTTAGAATGTGTTCATTTGTTATTTTGTTAGCTTTTGTTATTTCTTACAGACAACAGATACTTTGTTCAGTTGTTGGATAGAGTTTTACTAAAGTTGGAGCACAAAATGAATGAAGATTTTTGAAACTTCTGTGAGGAGTAATTCCTGAAAAACGACATGAAGAATTGATTACATATGTTTGTTGTCGTTTAGTTGTTTAGCAACTTACTAAAACAGAGTGTAGTATTTAGAAGCACCACTCATCAAGTGATATGTGGAGAAGCAAGTGTCGGTGGAGAGAATTCTAGAATATCAACAAGTCTTCTTCTTCTTCTTCGGATTAGAACAAAGAGTGATTTGTTTTTCGGGTATTTTCAGAGAGAGTTCTAGAGAGAGAAACAAGAGAGAGAAACTGTGGTGTAGTGAGAGATCTGCTCTTTGTGTTTTGGTATTGGCAAAATTTGGGTAAATAGATTGATTTACTCACTGGGTATTTGACCTGAGAACCACGTTAGTGGTTGGGTCTCTTCTGTACAGTTTTCTTTTCTGGATTATTTTTCCTTTGTAATCTCTGATAGTGGCGAGGATTGACGGTGTACTCAATTCTTAACTAGTGGAAAGGGTTTCTCGCAAGTGAGCGCTACGGGGATGTAGGATTCTTTGAATCCGAACCTCGGTAAAATATTATGTGTTCTTTCTTTGAATGATTCTTGTGTAAAACTTTGAGCTTGTGTTCGGATCTTCCTAATAGTGGCATCAGAGCTTTGGTTCGAGGCATAAATCAAAAGGGGGCTTAAAGATCAAGATTCAATAATTCTATAAAAGTCACCGAAGATTCAAGTCAGCCATGGTTTCGATGAAGTTTGAACTGGAGAAGTTCGATGGCTTGGGTGATTTCAGTTTATGGAGAAAGAAAATGAGAGCAATGTTGGTCCAACAAAAAGTTACTAAAGCCCTCGGGAATATGAAGGATATTTCAAGCGCAGTCAAATCATTTGCAACAAGTTTTGTGCCGCATAAAGAATGTGTAGGTGATATCAAGCCTATATCTCTATACAACTATTCATCCCTACCTTCATTAAGTTCCCTTCTAGAAACAATTCCTGGAATTCCACTTCTCAATTTCACAACCTAAAATTGTTTCGGTTACCTAGGCAATGTTTATCTCTCGATCTCACACCAACCTAAGTTGTTCTATCCGTTTCTTGATTGCTTGAACATTCCCCTCTCGAGTATTAATCCTCACAATAAAAATTTACCCAATTCAAAATCTCATAAAGCATGGCAATATGTAAATCATAGATTTAGCAGCAATAATTCAAAATAGAACACAAAAGAAACGAAGAGCTTTAATTAAATGCACATTAAAACGTCGAAACAATAATCACAAATAGAGATTCATCTAAACCCTAACAAATAAAAAAATTAGCCACACATCATGTGGTTCACAATCTCAAAATAATATTCAAAAATCAGAAAAATACAAGAAGAAAGATAAGAAGAGAATGAAGAACGCTTGGAATTCTTGAAGAATCGCTAGAATTTCCCTCGAATCCTCTCCGATTCAGTTTTTCTTCTTTTGCAAACCCTTTTTCTCCTCCTTCCCTTCAGTTTTCGGCCTCTCCTCCTTATATTCCACGTCCAACACATCCCCAAGAAGCTAATTCTCACTTTCCATAAAAGTCCCTGCACCAAACTAGGGCAAAACGCATGTTTCTAATAAAATCAGGTAAATCGGGCGACATATCCCCTAGAATAGGCGACATATCGCCTAAAGGAGGTGACATATCGCATCCCTCTCGGGTCCTTCGCACAGGTTTGCTCGATTTTGCTCCTTTCTGAGTCGCATCGCCATCTGAAGGCGCCATATCGCCTCGTTCTCTGTCTTTTTGATCCAAAATGCCTCAAAACTCAGCGATTTCACCCTTTCCTACACACTCAAGGGAAAGTCATCAAATCCACATAACAACTTGAGGAAAAACACGCCAAAACTAGCTAAAGGAGTAACAAATGAGTGCATAAATTACGCACTCATCACACCCCCAAACTTGAATGGCTGCTTGTCCTCAAGCAGAAAAACCTAATATAAAACAAAACACACAAAGGGAAATGGACAAAAGAACGCAAAACGACACAACCTAAAATAACAAACTAAAAATAAAACAAAAGAAATAGAAATGAACCGACTGAGAGTGTAAACATAGAGCTCAGGCATATAATCTCAAGTTACCAAACACCTCTGCACCCACCCAACATGTGAATCTGGAAAAGGACTAGAATTTCAACCTTCAATACTCAACTTCTAACACTGTCATCCTCCGTGTAAGTGTGTGCAAATCATCTCTACAAGACCTAAACACAAATGTGACTCATGTGTATCAAGACAAATCGCAAGATAAACATTAAAACAGAACGACCATAGGCTCACCCGTCTGACTCATCTCCACTAATGTAGGTCAAATGTCATGGAGATCAAGAGGACTTTACTCGGCTTGTAACCTTAGGCTGGGGTGAAGGATAGATGAGAATCGGAGAAAGAAAATCAGACTCACCCTAGACAAGCACGGTGGCAATAATAGACTCCTCCGTTCACCGAACCAAAACCAATGCCCTTTACTTCTAGATTCGCCTCTTTACCTTCGAATGTAACGTCCATAAACACTATCCCCCATTATGATCGATCCCCAAACATGAATTCTTTTTTTTTTTCTTTTTTTTTGTTTTTGTTTTTTGGAACACAAAGTCAAATTCGCATTTAGAACGGCGAGGGATGAATATAAAGGTTCAAGGACGGTATCAGAAAACTCCTCACTTAACGACTCTCGCTGGCTAGACGTTCGACGCTCGGTGAAAGGGTCACGTGTGATGCCAAGGTGAGTGGGTAAAGGTAATGTTTGATACATTACAAGGTTTGGGTTATCAGGCAGTAAAACAAATGAATACTGGTTTTTTTTTCTTTTTTTTTCGGCTCAAAGAGGGACTCTATGGATAATATGTTGCTCGGGTTAGCTTTTTGGCTCAAACGGTCCAAAGAGGGCCTCTATCCTATCAACACAACAAAGACCTAGGATTTCGCCTCGACAAGTCCTTTGGGTAAGTTCTAGCGTTCTCATTGCGATAAAAAGTCTCAAAATTGCACACAAAACCACACATCGAATAAGGAAAGGTAGATGAACATGTGCTCAGAAATAGAGATAACAACATCAAAAGCAAGCATGATAGATCAAGCACACAGTCAAAGATATAGAGACACATACTGAATGAAAGAAGAGGGCCTAGCATGAAGTCATCATCAAAGCCCAAAGTCATATGTAATATAACACTCAGTTCGGTACAAATATCAAAATAAATTAAAATCTAACTACCCTACAAAAAGAATATCAATAGGTAGAGATGATAACAAAAGAAAAGAAAATGATACTCTCCCCCAAACTTAAAAGGAACAGTGTCCCCACTGTTCGGTGTTAAAACTCAAAGGGCAAAGGAAAGAAAAACAATACCTCACGGCCGGTCTAAGTGTTATCGGCCATACCTCATCCAGCATCATCAATTCCACCGTCGGGTTCGCCATCTGAGGTTCCCGGAGACTAATATGGCTGTCAAAATCCTTCAGGCGACATATCGCCTATTGACAGGCGACATATCGCCTATCATTCTGTCTCCCTCTCCTGATTTGCTTTTTTTTTCTTTTTTTTTCGAACAAAGAACTCCATTGGACACATAATTAAAGAAACATCATATGTGGGTTGCCTCTCACGAAGCGCTACGTTTAAAGTCCTTAGCTAGACATAGTACCTCAT
>NW_010367553.1:94917-95253 GCF_000414095.1 Morus notabilis
ATCATCTTTCTTGGGACAATGTTCATTGCTCAATTTTTTTATGGTTAGGGAATTGGTAGGACCATTCCCCAAAGAATCTTTCAGCATAACTTCTTGAGTGAACTCCTTGATACAAGATTTCAATTCCTCCACTCGGTTGCATGTCGACTTTTCTTGCAGAGACCTCTTGAGATTTAAGATGTTGAAGATGGCTTTCTCCTCATTGACCCTTAGAGTCAAGTTCCCACTGTGCACATCTATTAAAGCCCTTCCGGTAGCTAGGAAAGGCTTTCCAAGGATAATGGGGATTTCCTGATCTTCTTCCATGTCCAAAACTACAAAATCAACCGGGAAGAT
>NW_010367553.1:95930-161039 GCF_000414095.1 Morus notabilis
TCAAGCGCCTTCTTCTGGAACCGTTGAGGGAATGGCAATGGGGGAGTGATACAAGGTGGGTTATCCAGAAAAGTGATCGAACCCGGTCTAACCACCGGTGCTTCCTTCTTCGCCTTCAGATTTTCCTCCTTTGACTTGTCCTTACCATCATCGTTGCTCTTGATAGGCTCCTCATCAACCATGGCGTTTTGAACACTCGGGCTTTCAAGCTCTTTACCACTCCTCAATGTGATGGCCTTGCACTCCCTTGGGTTCTTTTCGGTGTCGCTTGGGAAGGACCTTGATGATTGCCCTTTTATAGCATTAGCTAATTAGCCAACTTGTATTTCTAGTGCCTTCATAGTGCCTCCCAAATTGGTGCAGTGAGTTTCAATGTTGTTGAGACGAGCGTCATGTTGATCAAGACGAGCCTTAGAGTCCACAATATACGTCTTCAAAAGCTCTTCAAGTGATGAGGAAGGCTTTTCCATTGTCGGTTTACTTGACTCCAGAGTTGGTTGTAAAACATTCCGGTTGTTGGCATAAGAGAAATTCTCATGGTTTTTGAGCCCGGGATGATAGTATGTCGGTAAGTTGTTGTTGGGCCTAAAATTGTAGCTACGGTTGACGAAGTGACATTGCTCATCATATGAATCACTTGAGCTTGAAGCTTGTGCCATCTTTACAGCTTCTTGATTACCATTGGCATTGGTTGCAGTAAGTCCCTGGATTTGATTAGTCAAGAGCGCCATTTGAGCCATGAGAGACGTCGTTTGATCCACATCATAAATTCTTGCTGCTCTCTTCACAGTGGACTGCTCATTTTGCCATTGACAACTATTCATTGCCATGTCCTTAAAGAGATTGAATGCATCCCCGGGTGTCTTTGACAAGATGGTCCCACTAGCCGTTGCATCAATATGAGCCTTAGTTTGCCCAGTAAGCCCATTATAGAAAAGTTGAACTTGGAACCAATCTTCAATACCGTGTTGAGGACACTTGCGGAGCATCTCTTTAAACCGTTCCCACGCCTCATATAATTGTTCATACTCAAACTGCCGAAATTGAGTAATCTCGGCCCTCAGTTGAGACGTCTTGGAGGGCGAAAAGAATTTGATGAGGAACTTTTGGGCCATGTCCTCCCATGCGGCTACACTCCCTGATGGTAAAGATTGAAGCCAAGACCGAGCCCGGTCTCACAAGGAGAATGGGAAGAGTTTCAAACGGATGATCTCGGCACTCACTCTATTAATCTTCACTGTGTCACAAATCTCCAGAAAAAGTGGCCAAATGGATATTGGGATCCTCGTGCGGCAAGCCTCCATATTGGTTCTACTGGACCATGTTGACGAGGGCCGGCTTGAGCTCAAAATTGTTGGCATTGACTTGTTGATGTTGGATGCCCAAATAATTCTCGTTCACTACGGGCTTGAAATAATCTCGCAACGTCCGTTGCTGGTCTGCTTGGTTTTGTTCCTCGGCCATGTTCTTAGCCCTAGCTCGTCGTTCTCTCCTTAATGCTCGAACAGTTCGTTCAATTTCTGAATCCAAAGGCAAGAGTTCCGAGCCACGTGCTTTTTGCATGCACCTACGAACACAACAAAAGAAAAATAGATAAATAAATACAAAAAAAAAACTTAGATTAAAACAAGATATTTCTTCACTATAGTAATCTAATTCTTAGCCGTTCAATCCTCGGCAACGGCGCCAAAAACTTATTGCAAATGATTTGACTGCGCTTGCAAGTGCACAAGTCCTACAAGTAATAAAGTAGTCCGAAGACCGATATCGTCCCACGAGGATTGACGTTAAGAATATAAACTAACTATTGTAAATATCATATCTTAACTTTATCTAAGCGATCAAATTTGGATGTGATAAACTCAAAGAAAAACTAAAATAAAGGAAAACTAAATCAAAAGGAAAAATGACAGTAATTAATAATACGTGCTGAAATTAGAACGGAAAATCAATATAATAAAAATGCTAGGGTCTTGACTTCACTCTATTGCGATTATGTTTCTCCACAGTAATGTGCCTAACCTAACTCAACGTTCTCAAGAACCTAGAGTGATGTATATCCTTATTCCTTCTCTCGAGTGCCGCATAAAGAATGTGTAGGTGATATCAAGCCTATATCTCTATACAACTATTCATCCCTACCTTCATTAAGTTCCACTCTAGAAACAATTCCTAGAATTCCACTTCTCAATTTCACAACCTAAAATTGTTTCGGTTACCTAGGCAATGTTTATCTCTCGATCTCACACCAACCTAAGTTGTTCTATCCGTTTCTTGATTGCTTGAACGTTCCCCTCTCGAGTATTAATCCTCACAATAAAAATCTGCCCAATTCAAAATCTCATAAAGCATGACAATATGTAAATCATAGATTTAGCAGCAATAATTCAAAATAGAACACGAAAGAAACGAAGAGCTTAATTAAATGCACATTAAAACGTCGAAACAATAATCACAAATAGAGATTCATCTAAACCCTAACAAATAAGAAAATTAGCCACACATCATGTGGTTCACAATCTCAAAATAATATTCAAAAATCAGAAAAATACAAGAAGAAAGATAAGAAGAGAATGAAGAACGCTTGGAATTCTTGAAGAATCGCTGGAATTTCCCTCGAATCCTCTCCGATTCAGTTTTTCTTTTTTTGCAAACCCTTTTTCTCCTCCTTCCCTTCAGTTTTCGGCCTCTCCTCCTTATATTCTACGTCCAACACATCCCCAAGAAGCTAATTCTCACTTTCCATAAAAGTCTCTGCACCAAACTAAGGCAAAATGCGTATTTCTAATAAAATCAGGTAAATCGGGCGACATATCCCCTAGAATAGGCGACATATCGCCTAAAGGAGGCGACATATCGCATTCCTCTCTGGTCCTTCGCACAGGTTTGCTCGATTTTGCTCCTTTTCGAGTCGCATCGCCATCTGAAGGCGCCATATCGCCTCGTTCTCTATCTTTTTGATCCAAAATGCCTCAAAACTCAGCGATTTCACCCTTTCCTACACACTCAAGGGAAAGTCATCAAATCCACATAACAACTTGAGGAAAAACACACCAAAACTAGCTAAAGGAGTAACGAATGAGTGCATAAATTACGCACTCATCAGTTGCCAAGTTGAAAATAGTATTATAGATTGATTACTTTCCTTATTGTATGGATTATTGAATTATATAGTGAAGGTGGTATTTGACTATTTGGTGTACTTTTAAAATTTAGCATCATATATAATAGTATATCAGTGCATTATTCATTTGAAGTTATTTTTTGCTATAAGCAATTCATATAGTTAACCAAGATGCATGGAATTGCATGTATATTGATTTTAAAAATTCACAGATACTTGATAGCCATTAAAAACTGCAGTAGAAACTAAAGCATAGCTAGTCAGAAAAGCATAGCATAGCGTAATTAAAAAAACGCATTAAGAGCTATGGACTTTTAATAGCGTAAGCTGCGTTATCATTTTGTAAAACACTATATTAACAATTTAATAGCGTTTTTCGTCAGCTATTTAAGAGGATTTTTCTTGTAGTGCCTCTAAGGGAAAAAGAGAACAGACAATGAGTCTTCTTGGTTCCCACAAGCAATATTCTTAAGGACGCATTACAAACATTGACTAAATAAAAACTGTAGGTAATACAGAAAGTTGAAAACTACAACGTCATATTTCGTTGCACAATCTAATTTTACAAGTTCAGCGAGCTTCCACCATAGTACATGACACAATGTTTATAGAGTTATAAACACCTTCACTAGATGCCCGGTCTCCGGTACCAGCCCAGCATCTATTAAGGATAAATGCAGGTTGTTTTGGGGAGGGAAGAGCTGAATCATTTCCCAACATTAGAACAATTGCTGACATGGTTGGTCGATCATTCGCGTGTTCTTGCACGCTCAGCAGACCAATTTGGATGCATCTCAAAGCTTCATCAACAAATGACTCGTCCAAAAAAGGATCCACTATTTCGGAGGCTCTGCCTTCTTTCCACAAGTCCCAGACCTGAAACAACCGTATGCCATCATGTCAGAGAAAAATAATCATGCAAATCTTTTCGTGTATAGTTATATTTTCTCAAGTAAAATTAATCATGTATACTCACATGTCCAAGCAAATTTGACTCTGATTTCTCTTCATAATAATCAATGTTCTTTCTACCAGTAATGATCTCTAGAAGCAAAACTCCAAAGCTATATACATCCGACTTTGTTGAAAACAATCCTTCCATTGCATACTCTGGAGCCATATAACCGCTGTAACAGCATAGAATGAATCATTGATTTAACACATGTTGTTACCTGTTAGCTAATGAAAACATATTTACTTTTAGTTAAGGGACACTTACTATGTTCCTACCACACGATTTGTGCATGCTTCACTTTGGTCTTCTCCAAATATTCTTGCCAAACCGAAATCTGAAATCTTTGGGTTCAAAGCGGCATCTAGTAGAACATTGCTTGCCTTGAGATCTCTATGGATGATTCTTAGTATTGAATCTTGATGAAGATATAAGATCCCTCGAGCAATGCCACATATTATGTCAAATCGTCTTCTCCAATCTAACGACTTCCTTTTCTCTTCATCTGATGACAAATGAAATTCAGTAATTTAGTTTGATTAAAACTTGTAATGCCTCTTAAGCGTTCCCTAGCTAGCTAGTCATTCATAGGCTTCTCCGTATCTAGCTAGACTAAGAAGCGTTTCAAAATTCTTCTGCTTTGCTTCAAAATTTGTTTTTAGTAAAAAACCATCACACTTTTAAGCAGAAATCAGAAGGTAAAATTGAAAGAAAGCGCACCAAAAATAAAAGAGTCCAAGCTTTTGTTTGGTAAGTACTCGTAGACTAACATTCTCTCTTCTTCATGGAAGCAACAACCTAAAATCCTCACTAGGTTTTTGTGTTGTAGTTTTGCAACTAGCTGAACTTCATTCCTGAACTCTGTACTTCCTTGCCTAGAGCACCTAGATAGTCGCTTCACTGCAATTTCCTTTCCATTTGATAGCATACCCTGAAACCATTGTCCAAAATTGACTTAATTGACATTGAAGTTATTATGTGTTTTGTTAAGGTACAGAGCCTAATTATTCTTAACGATTTATTGCCTTATGCAATTAGCGGATTTACTTTGTTAACTTCTTCTTCATTACAGTTGTATAACAGCGGAAAGAGGATGGAATCTCACATTGAGGCTAACCTTTATCAATTTTTGTGTTCATTCTTTATTCTTTCCAGCGTTTTTGTTGCTCTTGGATATATAGAATTAGGGTGTCTAATCTTTACATGTTCTTCCTAATTGGAAATAAGAATATAAAATTTGAAATAATTACAAAATTTGAGATACTTTATTTGAGGAAGATTTACCTTGTACACTGAGCCGAAGCCACCTTGTCCAAGTTTGTTTTCTGCAGAGAAATTGGCTGTGGCTATAGCAATGGTATGTAAATCAAACAATGGAACATCTGAATCTGTTTTACCATCGTCAAGCTCCCCCTCTTCCGAAAAGTTTGATCGTTTGGTGTTACGCCTTTCTTTACCTGTCACCAAACATATTACAAATAATTCTTGCTGTGATTTGTGATTGCTCTATGAAATAGAGTTATTTTACTTACTTTTGTGCATTTAATTATGTTAGAATAGTCTTAGTGATACCAACTTAAAATCTAACTTTTGTGTACTAACTGATATGGCACACTAGTTGTCATATTTTTATCGGTAAATATAATCTTATCATTAATTGACGTGGTAATATTTCAAATACCCATTAATATAAAAATGACAACTATGTGCCATATTAGTTGGTGTCCATAGCATTATTGAAGTTCTTGAGATTTTAGTTTTTTTTTAGTTTAACTTAAGTTTATATATATAAAAAAAAAAAAAAAAAAATAGATGCACAAGTAATTAGATGTACATGATGGTTGTAGAATGAACAGAAAGCAAAATAGAGGAAATCCTTTTACCTGATATTCTCTTCCTATTTGCCAACCAATATGCAATGAAGACCAAGAGAAAAAAGATTACAACAGAACAGAGCAAAATTGCTAGCTTCCCCGTTTTGCTGATAGAGCCATTCGACTTCTTCGCGTATTGAGCTACTTAGATAAAAGGTCAAAACTGATCATCTCATTGATATTATAAAACTCAACACTTAGGCCACGTTCTTTTCGCTGATTCGAGTTTAGAATTCGAGTTTTGCTACAGTAAAAAAACTCTACTACAGTAAAAAGCTCTCATACAACATCATATCTCAACTCGAATTAAAAACTCGAATTAGTGAACCGAACGGACCCTTATTTCTCGAGTTAGGTAAGAATATATATTTAAGATCCATGCAATAGTTAAATATCAAGAGAGTGCAGTCGCAGTGACTTACAAAATTATCCATGCAATAGTTAAATATCAATGAGAACTCTCTCATTTACGATAAGCGATGAAATAATATTCTATCAATAGAATTTTGTTTTAAACCATGCCTCGTTCATTTCACTTATTTGAGTTTTCAGTTTTAGATTTCTACAGTAAAAAGCTCTCAGAAAATGTTACATCTAACTTTTTCTGCTACAGTAAAAAGCTCTCAGAAAATGTCACATCTCAGCACGAATTAAAAACTCAAATCCATGAAGTTAACGAGACCTAAATCTATATCAATTATTCTTTTTGCACTTTTCAAGCTAAAGTAATTTTAACTAGGAGGCATATGATAGCTCATACTAGTAATATATCTTCTTTTCCGTTAACTAAAGGGAACTTATGTTGTTGATAATATGTCCATCAATACCTACTATTTTATTTGTTTATTTATTTATTTATTTTACTTCTTACATTCACCCATAACTTATATAAATGACGAACAAGTTTAATAGAAATTAAATGGTAAACGTACCTAAAGTAACTGCATCGACTCGTACGTATAGATCTTGCCCCGCATTGGTAAAAGTTCTTATGTCCACCAAATCACCGTGCCAAGATAAGCAACCAGCACCGTCTCTAGTCTCATCCAAACTCGTGTAAGCCGTGCAATTGCAATCCTTCAAGCACTTCTCCTCACACTCTCTCAAATTCAATCCCATTTCCCCACGTGCGTTGAATGTATCGGGTAATTTCACACGTGTCACCTTGGCAAACCCCTCACCATCTCCACATGTGCGTGCCCCGCCCTTTCTCATGCACCCGCCTGACCGGTCTCTCAAGTCCCAACTATCACGCGAATGGGGCTCGAACCCAGGCAGGCACACACACTCGAGCTGGCTTGCGTCCGATTGGTTACACTTTCCGTTTCTGCCACATATCCCATAATTGTCGCACCGTTCAGCGGGAACGTACGAAAATTCGACCCACTCTTTACGCTGATCTTGCCATGTGGACCGCCTTGCTGTCCCCGATTCATCTATCACGAGCCTAGAGAAAACTGAATTCGTGTCGTTGTTGATTCCATACATGATGCTTGTCTCATCTTTGTTGTTCGTATAGCTCACATTAAAGATGAACCCGTTTATCATTCCTATCATCGTGGGTACACCAGTCCATCTGCGACCTGTCCAACATCCGGCCCGCCAAAACGGAACCTGACCCTTGTATAAGATCATCTGTGGGTATCCGGTTAGGTTCATCCGGTACGTACAATTACCGGTTCCCGGATCATCCGCCGATTTCCAGGATGTTATGAACCGGTCGAGGCCGGTTTTCCGGTTCAGCCCAAGCTTCAAGAAAGGTAGGTAAGTGTTCGTTGGATAATCAAAGCTTTGCCAAATAACACTGCTCTGTCCAAAACTGTCATCTTTTTTCATCAAAACAAGATTTCCAACATCTAAAAGCTTAGCTATGAAAGTGGAACTAGTTTTTGCCGTAAAGACAGATAGATTTGCTGACCAAATAGGAGAGTTTTGGTATTTTGCATAAATGCTGAGGCGTCCTTTGCTGTTGATGGCCAAGACTCCTGAAGTGTCGTTGATGGGATTGTCTCTATTTGCGACCCAAACCACGGTTTTCTCTGAGATTTTGTTGTACCAGACTCCGACATAGCGGTTGAGGGGCTTGCCGGGGCTGAAGAAGCCGAGTGCGAAGGTCTTTTGGCCGGAGAGCAAAACGTCGCCGTCTTTGATGGGGTGGTTTGGTGTAATGGTGTCAAAGACAAGGGACATACATAAGGGTGGAGCAAGGAAGATGAGCAATATTTGTATTGTGTTTAGAAGCGCTTCACAAGACTTCATGGTTTTCTCAGTCAGTAGGGAGATTTAGTTATATATAGTCGTTTTTATATTTTCGTTCTGTCATCACCCTCGGTCTTACGTACAGTTATATATAAACATCCAACGAATGAGTTTAAGGACATTTTTTTGGCATTTTTAGCCCCATTTGCTGACTATCCAATTTTTCCAACAATTTGACCAGGTCTCCGGATATCAACGTCGTCTTTACTTCTCACGCTTCTGAAGTCTATTTTTTTTTTTGGTTGTATACATACAAATGCCAACCACTTGTGTTTTGGACTTTAACCACTTGGCTGACTAAGTCTTGTTAAATATTTTACTTCTACAGCTTGTTTAATCTCACTTATAGAATAGTTAAGTAGCACGTAAAAGAATAGTTAAGTAGAAACCACGTAAAAGAATAGTTAAGTAGCATCTTTTCAGCAAGCATACTGCAACGTCAATCTCCCCTAACAAATATTCCCACGATGTATAATTTGTTTCGCGAAAGATAAAAATAATATAAAAAAAAATCCTACACAATTTGACAATTGATCGTTAACAATTATGCAATGTTTGAAAATGACCTTTTAAAGTGCAGTGGAGGAATTTCTCTGCTCTGAACACTTATATGTCCAATGGAGCTGCATTATACTAATATTTCTTGAGCTCACACGTGCTTCATATCTTTTTAACTTATCTAGATAATAGGGGCTCCTATTGTAAAAAGTTGAATAAAAATAAAAAGAGACAAATCATAATTGTTCCCCATAAAATAATTAAACATATCATTGCGCTCTTATTTTACAAGATAAATAATAATTTTTCCTCCAATAATCGAAATATATTATTATGTTTGGTTTCAGTGAAAACTATCTTCAATTTATTTCATAGTGCCCCACTAAAAAAAAAATATTGATCCTACATTGAAACGCAATATAACTACAAATTACAAGTATTAATTTGGGTAACTATATTTCCATAGAAATAGTCAACAATGAATTTAAATTCCAAATGAATTAAAACAGATTTAATACCATAAAACTCAGCTATAATCTCTGGATGGAAACCAAATCAAACGCGAAAGGGAAGCTTTCTTCGTTATTGTCTTGGCCAACCTAAAGTCAAATGCACGTCTTTGTACAACGAAAATTTCTTCCTCTCTCATTCTCATGTTTAACACCTATATGCTATTCGGGAAAATTTTTTTTTTCCAACAAGAAAGAGTTATTGTTTGATATATAAATATAGATATTGTCTATCATTTTAGTTTTTTCCCCTGATACGAATATACAATTTTGTTCACACTACAAGATACTTTCAGATATCATAGGAGTTCTATCTTGCCGGACGACTCATGTATGTCAATTCACTTCTCAACGCATGCGATCAAATCACTACGGTTTTCATGCTAATATTGCTAAGTATGTCCGCCAAGCTCTACTCCGAAGGGATTAGACGCCGACTTTTCTCAATATATCCGATTGGTTTAGACTTTCGAGACTCCGTGTTATCGAAGAAAGATGCATATATATGTAATAAAAGATACAAAAACATTAATTAGTTGAATTGGCAAGTAGTCATTGACAGGGCTGATGGCTAGGGATGGCAACAAGACGGGTTTGGATATTTCTTTGGTTATACATCATTATCGTCGTTATTCTATATGTACAAATGCCAACCACTTGTGTTTTTGACTCGAATCACTTGGCTGACCAAGTCCTATTACATATTTTACTTCTACAACTTGTTTAATCTCACTAATGACTTCTATAGTAGAAAGTACGTGCTATAATTTATACGCATTTGAATGTTTAAATTTGATAAGTAAAAGAATAGTCAAGTAGCATCTTTTCAGCAAGCATACTGCAACGTCAATCTCCCCTAACAAATATTCCCACGATGTATAATTTGTTTCGCGAAAGATAAAAATAATAAAAAAATCCCACACAATTTGACAATTGATCATTAACAACTATGCAATGTTTAAAAATAGCCTTTTAAGGTATAGTTGAGGAACTTCTCTGCTCTGACTACTTATATGTCCAATCACTACAAAAAATACGGTTATTTGCGACGACTAAAAATCATTGCAAAAAAACTCAAAGTCATTGCAAATATTATTTTTGAGACGACTTATCGTTGCAAAGATGTCGTCGCAATTGATTCGTTGCAAAGATATTTTTTGGGATGACAAGTCGTTGTCTCAATTATATTTGTGATGAAAAATCGCCGCAAATGAGTGGCTGTAATTATTTCATCGGTTATCGTCAAGATGACATGGCATTAATTATTTGCGACGGCGAATTAAGTCATCACAAAAAACATCGAATTAGCTGACGTGGAATAAATTTTATGCGACCACATTTGTCGTCGCAAATAGTATATTATTTTTTTATTTTTTTCTCATTTTAATAATTAATGTTGTATATTACTATATATTTAAATCTAATATTAAATATAATTCACGATATTATTATAATAAAGAAGAATTAATTGAAAGAAAATAAATAATATAAAAATAAAAATAAAAATTTTTATAGTAGAAAGTAATTAATAAAATAAAATAAAATGTAATTATAGTAGAAAGTAATTATAAAATGTACGGAAATAAAAATTGTTACATGAATTGAGTTAATATTTGCTTAATGGATTTCTGAGGCGGGGGAGGTCGTCGATCAACCTTACTATCGAACTTTTTGTTAGTCCTCATCCTATGACTCATTGGAAGCCATTATCTATGCCCAACATAGCAAATTTTACTCGTTATTCGCTTCGATGGAGTTGCATCATTGCAATTAGGACATGCAAAGTACCCTTGACTACTCCAACCAGATAAACTACTACGCACAGGAAAGTCATTAACTGTCATCAGCAACACAACCCGCATCCGAAACGAAGTATTTGTAGCAGCATCACGAACAACAACCCCTTCATCCCATAACTCTTTTAACTCATCCATGAGGGGCCTTAAGAACACATCAATATCCTTCCCATGAGCATTGCAATCTGGATTCAATAACGTCAACATCTTGTACGGGTCCTTGGTACATAGCCACGTGAGTAAATTATATCCAGTCACAATAATAGGCCACATACTATATGATAAACTCATATTCCTGAATGGGTTGAAACCATCAGTAGCTAACCCTAATCGAATATTTCTCGGTTCACGTGTAAATTGTAGATTTTTTTCATCAAACTCTTTCCACTCCGTACCATCAACTGGATGACGTATTAAGTCTTCATTCCTCGAATGCCCACGCATATGCCACATCATTTCCTTAGCAGTGTGACGGGAAGCATACAGACGCTTCAACCGATCCTTCAAAGGGAAATATCAGAGTACTTTCCACATAAATTTTTCCCTTTTTTACTCTTCCAACGACTTGTACTACAGACTGGACAAGACTGCAAAGTAGCATTCTACTTTCAAGACAAAGCGTAGTCATACTCACACACAAGAATTGCCTCTTAGCTCATACCCATTTCACTCAATAACTTTTTCGCCTCGTAATGCGATGTAGGTAACTTGTTCCCTTCAGGGAGTGCATCTCTCAGTAGCGTCAATATTTCATCTATGCACTCATTAGGCCACTTGTACAACACTTTTAGATGTATTAGTTTCACTAAGAAATTCAACGATGAATCCTTAGTGCAGCCCGGATACAATCTGACTTGGAGCTCGGATAAGAGATCCCTCAATTCATTGTAATGAGTATCTTTTATAACCGTTTCTATCTCTCCCAATGTTTCATGATCATCACTAAACCCAACCACATCACTTAGCACTGCAAACATCTCATCAACAGGTGCACTAACGACTACAGCAACACATACTTCACCATGGTGAATCCATGTGGTGTAACTTGTATCAAAGCCCCATCGATGTATATGTGCTTTCACTGTTTTTGGTGGCAGCATCTCATGATTTCTACACTTCATACACGAACAACTAATACCCCCGGTTGAATATGCATAATTCATTACAATCTCAATAAAAGCACACAAACCATCTTAGTACTTATCAGACAACCGGTTCTTTAAATATATCCAACTCTTGTCCATAGGCATCTCCACTACGAACAATTTATAAAGTTTTATCAAATTTTATGAAAATTAACCCAAATTATTTTATAATAAGTCTTTAACATTCTAAAAATTTTATTTTTAATTTTTTTATTATTAATATAATAGTAATTAAAATTTTCATCTAATTTTTTTAATCATTATAGATATAATTTATTATTTTTTAAATCAAACATTTTCATAGGTTGCCCATTTTTAATCATCATCATATAATCATCATCAAAAAATGTAATACTCGAGATTTAATTAAGCCTTAAGCCAATAATAAATAAATTTAGTAAATTAAAATCATGCATCACATTTACCATTTACCTCAAAGTTATTTGTTGGTATTATATTTTATTATTATACCTATCATATGATTTTATTAAACTTATAGCTTTGCTAATTAAGTTTTCAGTTTTAATGTGCAGTGCAACTAGCTCGATGTGAGAACTCAATGTGCTAAACTTATGAAGAAAAAATGATATTTATTATGGTTATTTGATATGATATTTTACCTCTATTATGATTGATTTAATGATGAATTATTATTTTATATTTTTATTATATGGTTTTATATAAATGTGTTTAGGACTTAGTTGCTGTTTTGAGTTTTTGTGAGAGAAGGCCATGTTAGCAAATTGAGTGATCTTTAGGCACCTAATTGAAGAAGAAAAATAGAGACTTTAGAGCTAATTTTATGAGGTTAGGACAGCTATTAGAGGCTTAGAAAAACCTAGACACTTGTCCTACTATAAGGTCACTTTACTTTTGCTTGGTTTCTATCAAGTTTAGACTTCATTTTTGGGTCTATTTCATAAAAAAAAACCTAGAACTCCGACCATAGCATTTTCTTCTCTCTTCTCACTCCTTTTCTCACCCAAAACTCAGAATCAAACCTAGGTTTTCAAGAGAGAATGAGCTAAAAACTCAACCAGCCCATTTTAACTCGTTTTCAACCTAGAACCAAAAATAACCATCAAGGTTTTGAGCTTCTATTCACTTGGGAATAAGTTTTTCATTGAGATAACTTCTTTCTTATATTAGAAACTAAGATTGTATTGATTAAGATGTTGAAATCCTACTTGAGATTCAGATTTTTGATGTGGCTTATCATGCATGTTGGTTGTAGACCCTTAAAAATGAGTTTCTTGGGGTTTTGGTTCAAATATTGGTTTCTGGGTGAAATTAATGATTTTATCTTGATTATTTGAAGATAAACTCTTATTAGGATGATGATTCATGTATTTGAGAGTGGGTATTTGAAGATTAAGATCTGCATGCTAGATATTTGATGAAATGTTCAAATATAAGTCCTCTGTATAGCCTATGTCGATTCTATTTTCGTACTATATATATGTATAATTTTGACTAAGCTTGTATTTTTTTATTAAATTATATATCTCAAGCTTTACGTGAGTTTTTGAATCACTCTTAACGGATTTTTCTATATTTAGTTATGAATTTTATAAGTTCAGCTAAAAAGCTGTCATTTTCCTGACGAGATTATACTTCAATCCGGATTTCGGGCTGTTTTTGGTTAGTTTGAAAAATCTGAAACCTATCATGTTGTAGCTCTAAAAAGAAGGTTTTGAGTCTACTTTTATTTTCCACTGGTCTCATAATATTTTGAGTTTTGATGAATTTGTTATGAATATTTTCGTAACAATGCGCAGTTATGTGTTTTGTTAAATGATTATATGAATGTGATTTTTGAAAGTTATGAGTTTTAAAGGTTAATTAGCACATTGAAGGCTCCCCACAACTAGCTAGTTTATGCTTACAAAGTGGTTATTGAAATTCAAGTAAGTAGAGTTAAAGCATTTTCAAAACTGCATCACAAGACCTATTTGACAAAATATTGTATTCAGAATTGTGGTTTATGCAAGTTTATTCTCTTATGAAATTCGTATATGATTATGTTCAAAGAGTATTAATGATTAATTATTTTAAAAGAGATTATGATATTTGCTTATTATGTTTTTATGTTTTAAGAGAGTCTATGGGATGGTATATGGATGAGAGACTGGGTAAGCAGAGGTGTGAGGGACTGGTGCCCCAAATTAGAGTAACTGTCTCTTTGAGACAACTAGAGAAAAATGTTAGTAGGAAGTCTCTTGTTGATCACAAGAGAAAGAGATTCTAAAAACCCCGCTTAGTGTTTAAGAGAAGAGCATTGGCCAAAATTAAAGAAGGTCATGTATAGAGAGGCTTACTTGGAACGGAAGTTCTGTATCATACCTAAACTAAGAATAAGTATGAAAGTTTATGAACAATGTTTAACAAAGAGATTTCAGCCACGGAGATTTTAGATACTTACTTTATTTGAAATTTACTTACTAAGTTTTTGCTCATTAGTTTTACGTTGTGATGCAGATGATATTGTTGTTACCGAAGAGTAAAAAATGATTTTCAAGGTTGGCTGAATACTCTTAGTCCTACATCTGACATCTTGCTTATATGTACTTCCAAACAATAAATGGGCCCAAAATGTTTTTTCTTATTTTTGTTACTATGTCGCTTTTGAATAATTGTTTAATGTCTAAGATTTGTGGTTGTAATCATTTTACGTATTGACTCATTTTGTTCAAAAACTTTTACGAAAATTTTGTGATGAAATCAACCACAAGTTTTCGCATCTTAAAAATCACATTGTTTTAAGTATAGAAAGTATGTTTTAAGTAGCACCACATCGCTAAATTTGGCCTCAAACTGGTTGAGCGTTGGGGGCGTTACAAAAAAAATTCATACAAATTTCAATCTAATTACCACAAATTTCAATTTCAATTCTAATTTATAATTCACAATTCTAAATCTAAAACCACAAACTAAATTTAAAATCTAAAACAAAACCACAAACCATAACAAAAATACCAAAATCAATTTACAAGATACCAAAATATTAACTCACAAAATCCAAACCCACAAACACCAAGGGTTGGAAAACGGTAAGGCAGAAAAATGGGAGGGCGACGGCCGGAATAATGGGCGGCGACGGCGAGGCAAAAACTGTGATTTTTTGGTCTTTTTTCGGGATATTTTTCGCCACAAATGAAGGATTTGAAGAGAGAATGATATATTTAAGCTTTTTTTGGAGGTTTTGGACGGTAGGTGGCGGTTTTGGATGGAGAAGGAGGAAGAAAACGGAGAGAGACGCTGGAAAAAATGGAGGAAAGCGATATCTGATCGCGTTTATACATGCTAGTTTTTGCAACGACATGTTGTTGTCGTAAAAAATATTAAAATGCCGTCACAATTATAAGAAAAATGACGTCGTTCTTCTTCACCTCATTAATATTTATGAGAATATTCTTGAGGAATATACCCGTGCTCATATTTTGCGAAGACATTGTTAAAATGTCATCGCAAATATTTTTCAGGAAACCGCCAGAGTTTCCGCCTTTTTTTTGGGAAAATTAAATCCCACCATTATTTGCGTCGAATTATTAAAATAGTCATCGCAAAAAATAGTTGGTCTGGATAGAATTTTGTGGAACCATTTTTTGCGACAACACTTCAGTTACAAGTGTCGTCGCAACAAACTGTCGTTCTGAATAGAATTTTCTGAAACCATTTTTTGTCACCACTTTTAGTTTACACATGTTGTCACAAAAATAATCGTTCTGGATAGAATTTTCTGGAACCATTTTTTGCGATAACTTTTCAATATGTCGTCACAAAAAATAAAGAAATTTCTAGAACCTATCCGCGGGAAACCGCCAAAATTTTCTACCTCTTTTTGGCCACGTCACTGCTAGTAGTAAGTCTCAATATTAGCGACGACAGTTCATCGCAAATAATGGACAAACTGGCCCCAATTATTATTAGTGATGACATCTCGTCCCAAATATATTAATTTTTTGCAACGACATGTTGTCGCAATTGTTAAATGCGATGACAAGTCGTTTAAAAAGTTTGTTTCCTTTACGACGACGATATGTCATCTCAAATATTATACTATTAGCAATGAAAAATGTCGTTGCGAATAACCCTTTTTGTTGTAGTGAATGGAGCTGCATTATACTAATGCTTCTTGGAGCTGCATTATACTAATGCTTCTTATGCTCACACGTGCTTCATATCTTTTTAAGGTATCTAGATAATAGGGGCTCCTATTATAAAAAGTTAAATAAAAATAATAGAAGAAAAATCATAACTGTTCCCCAAGCAATAATTAAACTTATCGTTCCGCTCTTATTTCACAAGACAAATAATAATTTTGCCTCGAATAGTCGAAATATATTACTATGTTTGTGTTCAGAAAAAAGTATCTTCAATTTATTTCATAGTGCCCCACAAAAAAAAATCTTGATCCTACATTGAAACGAAATATAACTACAAATTACAAGTATTAATTTGGGTAACTATCCATAGAAATAGTCAACAATGAATTTAAAATCCAAATGAATCAAAACAGATTTAATACCATAAAACTCAGCTATAATCTCTGGATGGAAACCAAATCAAACGCCAAAGGGAAGCTTTCTATCATTATTGTCTTTGCCAACCTAAAGTCAAATGCACGTCTTTGTACAACGAAAATTTCTTCCTCTCTCATTCTCAAGTTTAACGCCTATACACTATTCGGAAAAAAAAAAAAAAAAAAAATTCCAATAAGCAAGAGTTGTTTGATATATGAATAGAGATATTGTATATCATTTTAGTTTTTTCCCCTGATACGAATATACAATTTTGTTCACTTTACAAGGAAATTGTTATGGTTGGAACCGCCCTTTTCCATTACTGGTAAAAATTGTTATTTTAGTCATTTGGTTAAATTTTCAACGGTTTAACAGTTTTGTGTCGCACCTTATAAACTTTTAACGTAAACACTCACTGTTAAAATACTCATCCAATGGCTTAAAAAAGCAGTTATTGTAGATAGTAAAAAAATTTAACGTAAACACTCACTGTTAAAATACTCATCCAATGGCTTAAAAAAGCAGTTATTGTAGATAGTAAAAAAAGACAGTTCTTATCATAGGAGTTCTTTCGTGTCTAACAGTGATTAGCACAAAATACTTTCAGATATCGGACCTCTCAGTTTGCCGAAAGTTGATCCTGTATCTTTCATGATGACTCATGTATGTCAATTCACTTCTCAACGCATGCGATCTAATCAATACGGTTTTCATGCTAATATGCTAAGTATGTCGACCAAGCTCTACTAGGAAGGGATTAGGCCTGAATTTTCTCAATACATCTGATTTTCTTTTTTTCAGTGCTTTTCTTTTTCTCTTCCTTTCTTTCTTTCTGCGTTCATTTATTTATCGTTGTCTCTATTTGTGACTGCTGTTGATGAAGTAATCAGAACTGTGAGTTTTAAATGCTTTAACTTTCCTTTAAATTTCAATTCTTTTATTTTTTTTTTATTTTGTTATATGTTGCTATTGATCATCTCATGATAGTGTGAAATTGTGAGTTTTGGGCGTTTCTCCTTTTTTTTTTTTTTTTCTTTTTTGCTAAGTTTTAACTTCTTTATCTTTTCTATTAATGTAAATAACATTCAAGTCTAAATCAACAAGTTTTGGTGCTTAACTTCTTCTTTTTTTCTTTTTAACTTTCAACTCATTTACCATGTTTCAATTATTTAATCATATACACTTTTCACTTAAACTACTATTTATATACTTTTTTCTGAATTGTGTTAGTAATTTTATTTTTTATTTGTTCTACAAATTGTTGTTCATACTTTTTACGTTATAAAAATTTCAATAACAACTCAATCAAGTACCTAAATTACTAGTATCAAAAGGAAGAAGAAGGAAAAAAAAAAAGAAAAGGGTAAAAATAACGGCGAGGCACGGACTGAACTTGTGGCCAGATGGGACTCAAGAGTCATCCTAACACATTAAAAAGTATGTCTTTTTTTTTTCCGTCTGCAAAAGGGTACTTAGTCAATAGTACTAGTGTAATGCTAAATTCATTACTTAGTCAATTGTACAAGTGTAATGGTAAATTCATATGTGAATACGAAATTTAATCACTTTCTAATACAATATTACTCTTGATATTTTATTTAGCATATGTTATATTTGATGATAATTAACTACTACATATTTAACATGGTTTGACATTGCTCTTTAGAGATTCAAACTCTACACTTTATAATGAAGTTCTGTGTGGTATTACTATAAGACTATGTCTGTAACCGTGCTCGAAAATGTTTTTTTGATGGTACACTCAACAATATTTCTATATCTTGAAGTCGGAGAAAGACCGTTGAATAATGAGGAGCACTAATAATTCGCCTCAGATAAATACAAATTATGAATATCAATTTGGGCAACTTGACATAAAAATATAGTAAGCAATTAATTTAAATTCCAAATGAAAATAGATTAAATATTGACTTCCACAAAATCAGCCACAACTCTGGATGAAAACCAAATCGAACGCGAAAGAGAAACTTACCACTATAGTCTTTGTCACTTGTCAGCATAAAGTCAAATGCATTCTTCCTGGCTCATTCCCAATTTTAACACTTGTGTTATTCACAAAAAAAAAAAAAAAAAAAAAAAAACACAGCCAATAAGCAAGGCAGGAAAGCATATTAAATAGTGCTATTTAATATCATTTTGGATTTTTTTTTCCTGATGCGATTTTGTTTGCCCTTGAGATATTAAAAAAAAAAAACATCCAATAAGCAAGGCAGGAAAGCCAAAATCTAGTGGTTTGCCCTTGAGATATTTCGAATTGGAATTGAAATTGCAGGTTTTCTGACTGATTTTGGCTAGTTTTCCTCGCCTTGCTGATTCCACCGGTCGACCTATCCGGTCGACCGGATTTCATTACAATAGGTCGACTTGTGTGGTTGACTGAAGTGCACACCACCGGTCGATTGCACTGCTCTGTCACCGGTTGACTGATGTACACGAGGTTTGTTTTGACCTCGGTTTTCGAGGATAACCCAAATTAGCTTCATTTGGGGACCTAGAATGAATGGGCCTTTCGCTCACGTTTTATTATTTTATAAATGTTAAACCCCTCCCAGGCGATTCTAGAAACAGTGCGGAGTAACTGAGTGAGTTGCTACAACCGGATTTGGTGAGGATCGTGATCATCCTCCCTGTGGACGAATGTAAGAATTTGTAAATTCTGTAAACTCTGATATTTGAATTTCTATACTATGGTTGATGTCTGTAACGTGTCATGTATGTACAATACTGCATATCCTGTGGGTGAAGCCCTGACTGGTGTCAGAGGCTTACGTATAAACCTCTTGTAGTCAGTAATTTATTTTCAGTGAAATGTGGGGCTCATTTGGGAATTTTCTGAATATTTTATTCCAAATCACGTTTAACCCCTAATCGAGCCTCCACGTCACAGACCTCTACCCCGTCACAGAAGAGCTGAATCATTTCCCAACATCAGAACAACTGCCGACATGGTTAGTCGATCATTCGCGTGTTCTTGCACGCTTAGCAGACCAATTTGGATGCATCTCAAAGCTTCATCAACAAATGCCTCGTCCAAAAATGGATCCATTACTTCGGAGGCTCTGCCTTCTCTCCACAGGTCCCAAACCTGAAACAAAACGCATGTCATCATGTCGGAGAAAAATAATCATGTAAATCTTTTTGTGCATGTAGTATTTTTATATTTTCTCAAGTAAAATTAAACTTTTATGCTCACATGTCCAACCAAATTTGACTCAGAATTCTCTTCATAGTAACAAGTATTTTTTCTGCCAAAAATGATCTCTAGCAGCAAAATTCTGAAGCTATATACATCCGACTTTATTGAAAACAATCTTTCCATTACGTACTCTGGCGCTATATAATCACTGCAGTAGCATAGAATGAACCACGGATTTAACACGTGTTGGCCAATGAAAATAGATTTCTTTTTAGTCAAGGGGCACTTACTATGTTCCAATCACGCGATCTGTGCATGCTTCACTTTGGTCTCCTCTAAATATTTTTGCCAACGCGAAATCTGAAATTTTTGAGTTCATAGTAGCATCTAGAAGAACATTGCTTGCCTTTAGATCTCTATGGATGATTCTTAGTATTGAATCTTGATGAGGATATAAAATTCCTTGAGCAATGCCACAAATTATGTTAAAGCGTCTTCTCCAATCTAACAATTTCCTTTTCTCTTCATCTGATAACAAATTAAAGTAATTGAATATGCTTAAACTTGTAACGTTCGCTAAGCTTCTTGAGCTTGCTATGCATAGGCTTATCTATATTCAGTTAGAGTAAGAAGCGTTATAAAATTCTTCTAATTTGCTTCCAAATTTATTTTAAGAATGCAACTCATTCCACTTTTAATAAGAGCAATCAAAAAGAAAAATTGAAAGAAAGCATACCAAAACTGAAACAGTCCAAGCTTTTATTTGGTAAATACTCGTAGACCAACATTCTCTCTTCTTCATGGAAGTAACAACCTAAAATACTCGTAGACTCCAGAGGTGTCGTTGATGGGATTGTCTCTGTTTGCCACCCACACCACGGTTTTCTCGGGGATTTTGTAGTACCAGATTCTGACGTAGCGGTAGCGGGACTTGCCAGGGCTGAAAAAGCCGAGCGCAAAGCTCTTTTGGCCAGAGATCAAAACGTCACTGTACGTCTTTGATGGGGTGGTTTTGTGTCAACGACAAGCGACATGCATAAGGGTGGGTGAAGGAAGATGAGCGATAATATTATTATTGTGTCAACGACAAGCGACATGCATAAGAGATTTCATGGTTTTTCTGGTCATGAACAGTTGTATGCGGTCTATTGAAGTGCCACGCGATGTTGCTTACATTGATATATAAACATCAGAGGAGCACTAAGTTTAGTTACTAAGGCTCCGTTCATTTCGCTGATTCAAGTTTAGAATTCAAGTTTTGCTACAGTAAAAAGCTCTCAGAAACAGTCACATCTAACTTTTTTGCTACAGTGAAAAGCTTTCACACAACATCACATCTCAACTCGAATTAAAAAGTTAGAGCTTTAGATACTAGCCACCATAACTATATGTAGCAGTAATTGCCATTTGACATAATATAGACAATCTATTTATAATTTTATTTTTTGCTGGAGACCATTTGGGACCAGTTCTTTTCATAATTCGAATTATATATCAAATCTTTTGCTACAACATTTTTTTTATACAAATTTAAATTAATTTTTTTTTGTTACCGTATTTTATCTCATAAAAATTTATTTTCTAACTCAATTTTTTAAGTTAAACCCACGAAAAGAATGGGCTATTGGTTTGATGTCATTGAATAAAAGATTCTTCAATTATACTTAAGAAACTTTTCATATAAATCAAGCTATTTATATTTATTAACGTAATAAAAGTTAGATTTATATTGCCACATTTTCACATTAATTGTGAGATTGAAACTAATGAACATATTATATATTGTTATCTTTTGCATTTTCAGACCCCTTTTGCATTTGATCCATTATTTTCCAACGAAATTTAACCAGGCCTCTAAGGAATCGACTTCCGTATCCTCTTACTCATGTCCACTTTTATTTTGTCTAATAATTAAAAAGTCATAGCTGTTAACTGACGGGCAAGATCTTATTAGACGAACACAAATAAGAGGGTAAATGAGGTCAATCCTATCTTCCTATCTTTATTGCACCCATGCTTTCCTAGACATTGTTTACTAACACATTATCATCGTCTTTATTGTATGCGTCCGCATGCATGACAACCACTGGTCCGCTTGTTAATTTGTTTGGCCTGAACAACTCGGTTGACTAATTCTTATGAAATATTTTACTTTTTAGTAGTTATTTAATCGCACTTATAGGCTTATAGCTTTTATGTAGTAGAAATCACTTGCTATAATTAGTACGCATTTGAATGTTAAATTTGATAAATAAAAAATTATTTTTATTTGTAGCTTCTATATAGTAGAAATCACTTGCTATAATTATTAGCACGCATTTGAATGTTAAAACTTGGTAAATAATTTTTTTTTTTTTTTCAAAATTTGGATGTGGGAGATTCAAACTATACACTGCATGATAAAATCAAGTGTAGTATTACCTCTAGACTATACCTGCAACCATAAAAATTGTTAATTACTATCATCAATTAAAACTTTTAGCAACCACAACATTAATCTCCCTAACAAATGTTGCTACATGTATAATTTGATTAGAAAAAAAAAAAAAAAAAAAACTTACGAAATTCGACAATCTATCATCCGATGTTTGAATTTTAAGAGATGTTTAACGAGTAAAATAATGAGAGATCATTTAAAAATATGTAAATAAAAATAAAATCAGGAGTGTTAATAGACGCATTCATAACCTCATTTTAGAGAAACTATTGATATTATCTGTGATACAGTATTAAAAGAAAGAAGAAAGAAAGAAAAAAAGGGTCAAAATAATGATGACTCAGTAAGGCACGGGTTGAACTTGGGGGTAGATGGAAGTCACGAGTCATCCAAAAATGTCAAAAACTAAAACTCCACAAAATCAGCCACAACTCTGATGAAAACGAAATCAAACGCAAACCGGTATTGTCTTTGTGAGCATAAAGTCAAATGCATGTACTTGACCAAAGCGAAATTGTTTCCTGGCTTTCAGAGAAAAAAAAAATCCAATACGCAAGCAGTGTATAGAGCTATTTATTATCATTTTGGATTGGATTTTTTTTTTCCTCACACGATTTCGTTTACACTACAGTTTTTACAATTTTTCATTAACACCGCTATCGTGTCTGACAGTGATTGGAGCTTGCTTTCAGAGTTTGGACCCCTCAGTCTCCTGAAAATTTTGATCCCCGTATCTTTCTAGTTGTATAATCTCATGAATGCCAATTGACTTTCTAAACGCTAAATATCAATGTCTCCTGAAAATTTTCATTAACACCGCTAAATATCAATGTCTCCAAGAACAGTATTCCAATCTTTCTAGTTGTATAATCTCACGAACAGTATTCCTCCAATCATTCCAAGAACTATGATCTATTTTACCTACAAGGCCATGATCACCTAAAACACCAAGAAGCTTCGTTCTTCTCGTTTTCTTGTTGCTCATCTCGAATGTTAGGAATTATTGCTTTTAGTTCCTAACGAAACAAAGATTATGACCTTTTCACGTTGTTTGTAGTTTAAGGACGAACAAAATAATAATAATAATAATAATAGTAAGTTGATTCTAAATTTCTAGTACGCCTCTAAGGCAAAAGAGAACAGACAATTAAGTCTTCTTGGTTCCCACAAGCAATATTCTTAAGCACACATTACAAACATTGACTAAATAAAAACTGTAGGTAATACAAAGTTGAAAACTACAACGTCATATTTCGTTGCACAATCTAATTTTACAAGTTCAGCGAGCTTCCACCATAGTACATGACACAATGTTTATAGAGTTATAAACACCTTCACTAGATGCCCGGTCTCCGGTACCAGCCCAGCATCTATTAAGGATAAATGCAGGTTGTTTTGGGGAGGGAAGAGCTGAATCATTTCCCAACATTAAAACAACTGCTGACATGGTTGGTCGATCATCCGCATGTTCTTGCACGCTCAGCAGACCAATTTGGATGCATCTCAAAGCTTCATCAACAAATGACTCGTCCAAAAGAGGATCCACTATTTCGGAGGCTCTGCCTTCACTCCACAAGTCCCAGACCTGAAACAAACGTATGCCATCATGTCGGAGAAAAATAATCACGCAAATCTTTTCATGTATAGTCATATTTTCTCAAGTATAATTAATCTTGTATGCTCACATGTCCAACCAAATTTGACTCTGATTTCTCTGCATAATAAGCAATGTTCTTTCTACCAGTAATGATCTCTAGAAGCAAAACTCCAAAGCTATATACATCCGACTTTATTGAAAATAATCCTTCCATTGCATACTCTGGAGCCATATAACCGCTGTAGTAACATAGAACGAATCATTGATTTTAACACATGTTGTTACTTGTTAGCTAATGAAAACAGATTTCTTTTTAGTTAAGGGGCACTTACTATGTTCCAACCACACGATTTGTGCATGCTTCACTTTGGTCTTCTCCAAATATTCTTGCCAAACCGAAATCTGAAATCTTTGGGTTCAAAGCAGCATCTAGTAGAACATTGCTTGCCTTGAGATCTCTATGGATGATTCTTAGTATTGAATCTTGATGAAGATATAAGATCCCTCGAGCAATGCCACATATTATGTCAAAGCGTCTTCTCCAATCTAACGACTTCCTTTTCTCTTCATCTGATGACAAATGAAATTCAGTAATTTAGTTTGATTAAAACTTGTAATGCCTCTTAAGCGTTCCCTAGCTAGCTAGTCATTCATAGGCTTCTCCGTATCTAGCTAGACTAAGAAGCGTTTCAAAATTCTTCTGCTTTGCTTCAAAATTTGTTTTTAGTAAAAAACCATCACACTTTTAAGCAGAAATCAGAAGGTAAAATTGAAAGAAAGCGCACCAAAAATAAAAGAGTCCAAGCTTTTGTTTGGTAAGTACTCGTAGACTAACATTCTCTCTTCTTCATGGAAGCAACAACCTAAAATCCTCACTAGGTTTTTGTGTTGTAGTTTTGCAACTAGCTGAACTTCATTCCTGAACTCTGTACTTCCTTGCCTAGAGCACCTAGATAGTCGCTTCACTGCAATTTCCTTTCCATTTGATAGCATACCCTGAAACCATTGTCCAAAATTGACTTAATTGACATTGAAGTTATTATGTGTTTTGTTAAGGTACAGAGCCTAATTATTCTTAACGATTTATTGCCTTATGCAATTAGCGGATTTACTTTGTTAACTTCTTCTTCATTACAGTTGTATAACAGCGGAAAGAGGATGGAATCTCACATTGAGGCTAACCTTTATCAATTTTTGTGTTCATTCTTTATTCTTTCCAGCGTTTTTGTTGCTCTTGGATATATAGAATTAGGGTGTCTAATCTTTACATGTTCTTCCTAATTGGAAATAAGAATATAAAATTTGAAATAATTACAAAATTTGAGATACTTTATTTGAGGAAGATTTACCTTGTACACTGAGCCGAAGCCACCTTGTCCAAGTTTGTTTTCTGCAGAGAAATTGGCTGTGGCTATAGCAATGGTATGTAAATCAAACAATGGAACATCTGAATCTGTTTTACCATCGTCAAGCTCCGCCTCTTCCGAAAAGTTTGATCGTTTGGTGTTACCAAACGAATATCCGCTTTGCCTTTCTTTACCTGTCACCAAACATATTACAAATAATTCTTGCTATGATTTGTGATTACTCTATGAAATAGAGTTATTTTACTTATTTTTGTGCATTTAATTATGTTAGAATAGTCTTAGGGATACCAATTTAAATTCTAACTTTTGTGTACCTACTGATGTGGCGCACTAGTTGTCATAATTTTATTGGTAAATGCAATCTTATCATTAATTGACAGGACAATATTTCCAATACCCAATTTTATTGGTAATGAATTCATATTGATTGACGGCCTCATAAGATTATAAGGGTTTTGATTAATGTGAATGTGCATACTAGTTTATTGGAAAAGGAGAGTAGGTAATTTCGTACATGCGACTAACAATTCTATTAGTTGAAATTAATCGATTAGAGAGTAAAAATCGATTCGAATGACATTAATTTAGTGAAATTGTAGTCTTAGAGATTTTATTTCCATTGTTAGTTTACTTTATTAGATATAGTTTAGTTATTTTTCTTTTTCTTTTTAATCGGTCGCTCAAATAATTTTTGAGTTGATTCAATTTCGATATTTAGACTAAATCAGATACAATTTCTGTGGGAATGATATTTGATTCATTACTTTATTACTTGTTACAATTCCATACACTTGCAGATTCTTACAAACAATTTGCTTAGAAACTGAAGTCTCTTACATATCGATAAAAATGTCACACGTTTTTTAATTTATTATTCGTTCTTCTGAAAATGTCGATAAAAACCAAACAAATTTTCGAATACTTGGCATGGGAAGGGGGGTTGGGGTTCAATCCCACTTGTAATTCTTAGGATGACACACGTTTTTTAATTTATTTTTAATTTTGTTCAAGTTAGAGAGAGAGAGAGAGGAAGGGGGAGGAAAATAATTGAAATAACTTATTTAGATGCACTAGTAATTAGATGTGCATGATGATTGTAGAATGAACAGAAAGCACAATAGAGGAAATCCTTTTACCTGATATTCTCTTTCTATTTGCCAACCAATATGCAATGAAGACCAAGAGAAAAAAGAGTACAACAGAACATAGCAAAATTGCAAGCTTCCCCGTTTTGCTGATAGAGCCATTCGACTTCTTCGTGTATTGAGCTACTTAGATAAAATGTTAAAATTGATCATCTCATTGATATTATAAAACTCAACACTTATTTATCGAGTTAGGTAAAATGCATCGACATTATTCTTACACGTAAAAAATGCGATTTTGAACAGACTTTACATTATGATATTTTTACGATAAGGGATGAAATAATATTCTATCAATACAATTATGTTTTAAGCCATTAAATCTGTATCAATTATTCTTTGCGCACTTTTCAAGTTAAAGTACTATTTTATTTGTTTATTTATTTATTTTACTTCTTACATTCACTCATAACTTGTATAAATGACGAACAAGTTTAATAAAAATTAAATGGTAAACGTACCTAAAGTAACTGCATCTACTCGTACGTATAGATCCTGTCCCGTATTCGTAAAAGTTCTTATGTCCACCAAATCTCCGTGCCAGGATAAGCAACCAGCACCGTCCCTAGTCTCATCCACACTCGTGTAAGCCGTGCAATTGCAATCCTTCAAGCACTTCTCCTCACACTCTCTCAAACTCAATCCCATTTCCCCACGTGCGTTGGATGTATCGGGTAATTTCACACGTGTCACCTTCACAAACCCCTCAACATCTCCACATGTGTGTGCCCCGCCCTTTCTCACGCACCCGCCTGACGGGTCTCTCAAGTCCCAACGATCACGCGAATGGGGTTCGAACCCAGGCAAGCACACACACTCGAGCTGGCTTACGTCCGATTGGTCACACATTCCGTTTCTGCCACATATCCCATAATTGTCGCACCGATCATCGGGAGCGTACCAAAATTCGACCCACTCTTTACGCTGATCTTGCCATGTGGACCGCCTTGCTGTCCCCGATTCCTCTATCACGAGCCTAGAGAAAACTGAATTCGTGTCGTTGTTGATTCCATACACGATGCTTGTCTCATCTTTGTTGTTCGTATAGCTCACATTAAAGATGTACCCGTGTATCATTCCTATCATCGTGGGTACGCCAGTCCATCTGCGACCTGTCCAACATCCGGCCCGCCAAAACGGAACCCCACCCTTGTATGCAACCAACTGTGGGTATCCGGTTAGGTCCATCCGGTACGTAGAATTACCGGTTCCCGGATCATCCGCCGATTTCCAGGATGTTATGAACCGGTCGAGGCCGGTTTTCCGGTTCAGCCCAAGCTTCAAGAAAGGTAGGTAAGTGTTCGTTGGATAATCAAAGCTTTGCCAAATAACACTGCTCTGTCCAAAACTGTCATCTTTTTTCATCAAAACAAGATTTCCAACATCTAAAAGCTTAGCTAGGAAAGTGGAACTAGTTTTTGCCGTAAAGACAGATAGATTTGCTGACCAAATAGGAGAGTTTTGGTATTTTGCATAAATGCTGAGGCGTCCTTTGCTGTTGATGGCCAAGACTCCTGAAGTGTCGTTGATGGGATTGTCTCTATTTGCGACCCAAACCACGGTTTTCTCTGAGATTTTGTTGTACCAGACTCCGACATAGCGGTTGCGGGACTTGCCGGGGCTGAAGAAGCCGAGTGCGAAGGTCTTTTGGCCGGAGAGCAAAACGTCGCCGTCTTTGATGGTGTGGTTTGGTGTAATGGTGTCAAAGACAAGGGACATACATAAGGGTGGAGCAAGGAAGATGAGCAATATTTGTATTGTGTTTAGAAGCGCTTCACAAGACTTCATGGTTTTCTCAGTCAGTTGAAGTGCAACTGAGATGTAGGGAGATTTAGTTATATATAGTCGTTCGGTCATCAGACTCGATCATTATCCAATTTTTGCATTTTCAGCCCCATTTTCTGATTATCCAATTTTTGCAAGGAAATTTGACCAGGTCTCCGGATATCAACGTCGTCTTTACTTCCCATGCTTCTGAAGTCTGTTTTTGGTTATACATCATTATCGTCTTTATTGTATACGTACAAATGCCAACCACTTGTGTTTTTTACTCGAACCACTTGGCTGACTAAGTCTTGTTAAATCTTTTACTTCTACAGCTTGTTTAATCTCACTTATAGCTTCTATAGTAGAAACCACGTGCTATCATTTGTACCCATTTGAATGTTTAAATTTGATAAGTAAAAGAATAGTTAATTAGCATCTTTTCAGGAAGCATACTGCCACGTTAATCTCCTCTAACAAATATTCCTACGGTGTATAATTTGTTTCGCGAAAGATAAAAATAATAATAAAAAATCCTACACAATTTGACAATTGATCATTAACAACTATGCCATGTTTGAAAATAGCCTTTTAAGGTATAGTTGAGAAACGCAATATAACTACAAATTACAAGTACTAATTTGGGTAACTATCCATAGAGTCAATTTAAATTCTAAATGAAACAAAACAGATTTAATACCATAAAAGTCAGCTACAATCACTGGATCAAAACCAAATCAAACGCCAAAGGGAAGCTTTCTATCATTACTCTCTTTGCCAACCTAAAGTCAAATATGCACTTCTTTGTACAACGAAAATTTCTTCCTCTCTCATTCTCTAGTTTAACGCCTATATACTACTCGGGAAAAACAAAAAACTAAAAATCCACTAAGCAAGAGTTGTTGGATATATGGATAGAGATATTGTCTAATCATTTTAGCTTTTTCCCCTGATACGAATATACAATTTTGTTCACATTACAAGGAAATTGACCATGTCTCCAGATATCAGTGTCGTCTTTGTTTGGTTATACATCATTATCGTCTTTTATTGTATATATAATATGCCAACCACTTGTGTTTTTGGCGTGAACCTCTTGGTTGTCTAATACTTGTTAATCTCACTTATAGCTTCTATAGGTCGTAGTATACGCATTTGAAAGTTTTCGTTAAGAACTTATATATCCAAACGAACTTATATATTCATAAACTATGAGAAAGAGACCATTTACTAGTGAGGAGCACTAGTGGCGCCGGAGTGATATTAAGTTGAGTTGGGTATATAATTTTGATTTTTCGCACTAAAAGTTTTTAAATTATAGTTCTGACCCAAGTTTACAAAAAAAAAAAAAAAAAAAAAAAAAATTATAATTGTTTCCTATGAAATAATTAGACATATTATTGTGCTCCTATTTTATAAGAAAAATTGTAATTATGCTCCCAATAGTCGAAATATATAACAATGTTAAAGTTCAATAAAAACTATCTCCAATTTTTTTGATAGTGAATTAGTGCTCGCCACTTAAACTTGGAATTTAAATTGGAATATGTAACATGCCGACCACTTGTGTTTTTGGCTTGAAACCACTTGGTTGACTAATTTGATCCCTCAGAGATATAATATTTGACTCTTCAGTTTGCTAATTTGACCCCGTATCTTTCTAGTAATTGTATGACTCATGAATTTCATTTCACTTATCAACGCATGGCTTCTGATCAACACGGTTTTCATTTAAATATTGCTAGGTATCTCCATCAGGCTCTGACTCTTTCTCAATAATCAAAGCAAAGATGCATATTTAGTGAAAGATACTAAGACAATTAATTAGTCGAATTGCCAAGTACTCATTTATAAATCGTTACACGTGGAAGACTTTGAGTTAAAAATAAATGTAATGACAGTTTTCAAATTTTCATATATTATATAAATTATGTACTATTGAGTTAAAAATAAATGTAATGACAATTTTCAAATTTTCACCTATTTTATAAATTATGTACATGCTATATACAATCTACACAATATTTTTAATCTGAAAATAAGTTATAATCAAACAGGGCGAACAATTAGATGATAAGGTTGGGGATACAAAAACTCGTAATTCTATATAGCTTAAAAAGATAAATTGTCCATGATCCCATCGATTAGACCAAGTTTAAGTACTCACCCCAGCATTTTAGGTGTGAAATTATCGAGGAATTGTACAATATCATAAACTGGCAAAGCTTTTTTCTTTTCCCTTCTAGTTTCTTGGATTGAGAATTTTTTAACAAATTATATTTGTACTAGATCCTAATTTTTTACCCCGATTTGTAATTTTATGTAAATGATTGGTGGTCTTTTTCGTCTACGAGATCTGTTTCTTTGCAGCTTTTTGTGTAGCCTTCAGGCTATGAGTTTCGATTGGTTGATTGAATTTTCTATAAATTGTGAACAATCATGTGTATGCTTAATCTTCTGTGTAGTTTTTTTTAGTGTTTTCCCTTCTAGTACATGTTGTTTTCTCTGGATCTTCATCCGAGTTTGCTCATGAAACGGATTGTCTAGAGTGTCGTGTTTCTTGTAGTAGGAGTTATGTGTGGATTGGTGTTTGTACTACCTCTTTTGTGGCACTTATAGTGACATAGTTAATTACTAATGACATGAAAAGCGAGTAGAAAATTATCAGCTGGGTTTCGATGCCATCCAATCTATTACAGAGTTTTGGTAGTAATTAAAACGTTAAGAAAAATGGAGAGATTCACGTTTTAAGATTCTGAATTTTTTTTTTGTCCTTTTTTGAATTTGACATAAGTAATGATGTGGAACTCACTAGACTAAACCTGTAATTTTAATGACTTTTATTTTTATTTTTAAATTAAGCTAAGTCTGCAAGCAAAAATCATGAATATTTGATCAACGGAGACTTGAGCCTTCTATATATGATGTACGGATTCGGTTGTCTAAAGCTAATTAATATAAGAACATACTGGTAACTAATTAATTTACAGTTTACTTGACGGTGTGAACTTCATAAAAGCTCCTTCAACGAGCTTCTACCTCAGTACATGTTACAGACTTGGCTCCTCCACTAGTTGATGGATCTCCGCTTGTATAGCTTCTTTTACATACAAATGCAGGCTGTTTTGGTCGCGGAAGAGCTGAATCATTACCCAACATGGAAACAACGGCCGACATGGTTGGTCGATCAGTGGCGAGCTCTTGCACGCACAGAAGCCCAATAATGATGCATCTCAAAGCCTCACTAGCGTATGATTTATCCAAAGATGAATCCATTATTTCTAGCGCTTTACCTTCTATCCATAAATCCCATACCTAAAACATTAATGTTTTGCCGCATTTCAAGTCACGATCAATAACAAGAAGAATGTAACTAATTAAAGAAGTTGTATAAACTTACATGTCCAACTAAATTTGAGTCGAAATTCTCGTAGTAGATAGTGTTCTTCTTGCCTGCAATGATCTCGAGTAGCAAAACCCCGAAACTATATACGTCTGATTTTATTGAAAACCGCCCTTCCATAGCATATTCTGGTGACATATATCCGCTATGACATAAAATATAATGTTTTTTTAGTAGCTATACATTTTTCATTTTCGCTCTACAAACAGTGATATTTGGAAAAATCTTAAACACTCTTCAATTCACTTAAAGGAAAAAAAAAAAAAAAAAAAAAAAAAAAAAAAAACCCCCAACACACACTTCAATTCAGGGAAACTTACTAGGTCCCAACAACCCGATTTGTATCTGCTTCGATTTGTTCTCCTCCAAATATTCTAGCCATACCAAAATCTGCAATCTTTGGGTTCATAGCAGTGTCCAGCAAAACATTGCTGGCTTTTAAATCTCTATGAATTATTCTTAATCTTGAATCATGATGAAGATATAACATCCCTCGAGCAACCCCGCATATTATGTTAAAGAGCTTTTGCCAGTCTAACGATTTCCTTTTCTCTCCATCTGATGAAAATTTAAAATTAGCAACTCCTTTTTTTTTTTAGTTTGTTATATGTTGTGATTCAAAAAGTAAAATCTGCAGAAAGCCTACCAAAAATGAAACAGTCCAAGCTTTTGTTTGGCAAGTATTCGTAGACTATCATCTTCTCTTTTTCTTCAATGCAGCATCCTAAAATCCTCACCAGGTTCCTGTGCTGAAGCTTTGCAATTAGCATAACTTCATTCTTGAACTCTTGACTTCCTTGACCGGAGCATTTCGACAGTCGTTTCACTGCTATTTCCTTTCCATTAGATAGAATGCCCTGAAATCATAATCCAAGTTGGCTTATATTTTCGCATCATATTTGAACGAGTGAATTTAAAACGTAAAGTTGAAATGCTTTAATTATGTTAAGGGAGATTACCTTGTATACAGAGCCAAAGCCACCTTGTCCAAGTTTGTTATCAACAGAGAAATTGGCTGTGGCTGCGGCAATGGTATGTAGATCAAATAACGGAACATCGGAATCTGCTCTATCATCTCCAAGATCCGATTCTTTCAAGAAGGTCTCTGGTGGAATGTTTCCGAGCAAAGTTTTGCTTTGACTTTCTTTAACTGTCATCAAACACGTAAGAAAAGTTTCATATGTTTAACACTTTTAACGAAAACTTTTCTGAATTACCTGTCTTAGTTTGATGGTATGCTTACCATGTGCCTATTTTTGAATCATGCCAATGATTATGGTTTTGACATTAGGCTAAGAAGAGGAAAACTAATTTAAGTAACTTATTTAATATACACAAGTTATTAGGTGAACATGATTATTGCAGAATGAACAGAAAGCAAAATGTTGGAAATCCTTTTACCTGATTTTCTCTTCCTCTTTACCAACCAACATGCTATGAAAACCAAGAGAAAAAAGAGTACAATAGAACAGAGCGAAATTGCTAGCTTCCCCATTGTGCTGACAGAGCCATTCGATTTCTTCGTGTATTGAGCTATGTAGATGAAAGCTAAAGGTTAGAGTTGTCGTTGATACCGTAAAACTCAACTATTATTTGTTGAATTAGATGACAAAATGGAGAAAAATTCAGAGCTTTATATCAGGAGAGTGTAGTAGTATGGACTAGTAAGAAATTGAGAACTGAGCGGCAGCAAGACAAACCGACCACAAACATCAGCGCAACATCGGATTAGTTTTGACTTTAATATTTAAGTGGTCGATCATAACAGTAACTGCTGAGATATTAAATTATTGTTGGCTTAAATCCTAACAATTTAAACTTTTAAGATAGATTGGTAAACTAATAAAAATATATGAGTATCGACTAGAAAGAAAACTTGGTTAAAAGTTTTCTCATAAGCAAATAATCAAACATTTTGTTTTCTTCCTTTTCAAAATTCTCTGTTTTCCACTAAATTCCATGGGAAAGGAACGAGTTTTAAAAGGAAAGAAACACACTACTTCATTTTTTCCCCTATTCATGATAAAGTAAACATGTCTGTAAAATAGCTGGAACCCTCTCATTAAGTCATAATGGTTATAAATTTTCTATGATATCTTATTGACACTATGATATAAGTATCACAGTCTATTAAAAAAGCAGTTTTAAAAAGCAACATTTTGTGACTTACGTGTACACTCTTCGGAGAGCCAAAACATTTCTCATAGTATTTAAACACTTAAAAGAAGTAACTTTTAATTTCAAGAAGCCAAAAATAATTTCTTCAAAGCTCAGTCAAAATAGATCCAACACACATATTATGTGATAGCATGTTAAGGAGGTCAAAAAGACCTTGAGGCATGAACAAAATTTATAGTTCCCTCAACAAAAGGAAACCTATGTATTTAAGAAAGCCTATTTATAGTTTTTTTCTTAATGTCCATATCTATTATATACAGTCAAATAATAGGAACAAAATTTTGATTAAGAAAATTGATAGTCATGATTGTACCTAATGTAGTTGCATCAACCCGTATGTATAGATCAAACCCAGTGTTGCTATAAGTCTTGACGTCGACCAAGTCCCCGTGCCATGACAAGCACCCAACACCGTCCTTAGTCTCATCAACACTCGTGTAAGCCGTGCAATTGCAATCCTTCAAACACTTCTTCTTGCACTCTCTCAAACTTAATCCCATTTCCACAAGTGCGTTGGACGTATCAGGTAATTTCACACGTGTCATCTTTAAAAATCCTTCCCTGCCCTCACACGTGCGTGCCCCGCCCTTTCTCATGCACCCACCTGATGCGTCTCTCAATTCCCAACTTTTTTGCGAGCGGGGCTCAAACCCTGGTAGACACACGCACTCGAATCGGCTTACATCAGACGGGTCACAGTTTCCATTGCCGCCACACCTCTTATAACTGTCGCACCAATCATTCGGAGCATACCAGGATTCGACCCATTCATGACCTTGATCTTGCCACGTGAACTGTCGCACGGTTTCTGATTCTTCTATCACGAACCTCGAGAAAACTGAGTTTGAGTCAGTACTGATTCCATACATGACGCTTATCTCGTCTTGGTTGTTGACATAGCTCGTGTTGTCGAGGAACCCATTTGTCATTGTGGATACACCGCTCCATCTTTGACCCGTCCAAGATCCGGCCCGCCAAAAAGGAACCCTATTTTTGTATGCAAACATCTGTGGGTATCCTGTTGAGTCTATCCGGTATGTGCAGTTCCCGGTTCCTGGATCATCCGCAGACTTCCATGATGATATGAACCGGTTCAGTCCAGATTTCCGGTTCAACCCGAGCTTCATAAAAGGGAGGTAGGTGTTCGTGGGATAATCAAAGCTTTGCCAAATAACAGTACTGTTATCTTGTTTTATCAAAACAAGATTTCCAACATCTAAAAGCTTGGCTATGAAACTAGAACTACTTTTTTCCGAAGGGACAGAGACATTTGCTGACCAAATAGGAGAGTTTTGGTCTTTCGCATAAATGATGAGGCGTCCTTTGCTGTCGATGGCCAAGACTCCCGAAGTTTCGTTGATAGGATCGTCTCTGTTTGCGACCCACACAGCGGTTTTCTCGGGGTCTTTGTAGTACCAGATTCCGACGTACCGGTAGCGGGACTTACCGGGGCTGAAAAAGCCGAGCGCGAAGGTCTTTTGGCCGGAGAGCAAAACGTCGCCGTCTTTGACGGTGTTGTTCGGTGTAATGGAGTCAAGTACGAGGGACAAGCAGAAGGGCTGATAAACGAAGATGAGCAATATTAGTATTGTGTCTAGAAACGCCTCAAGAGATTTCATGGTTTGCTGGCCATGGGTAGATCTTATTGTTATTTATTTTAGCACCGGAGGAGGGAGGTTTGTTTCCTATGAATTAGGGAAATTAGAGCTTCTTCCATAAATATATCGCTACTTGACATATCTATGATATATTACGTCTCTTTGTAATTTTATTTTATTTTTATTTTTTTTGAAATGTATTTTATTTTGTTTTTGCAGAAACCACTTGAGTATTTTTTTTCATTAATTAGAATTAACAAGTATTTCAACTTTCAAATAAATTCAGCCGTTCATACTACGCGAAGTTGTATCTAATTGTGACAGTTATACAAATACGCCAAGTTAGATTGAATTGTGACCGTTATTGTGTGGCTGATTTATAAGCTACGTAGAAGTTTTGAGATTTTTTAAACCTATTTGCTGACCTATTATTTTTTAACCATATATATATAGATATATATATATATATATATATTAATTTGAGAAGAGGGGAATTTCATTATACAGTTATAATAGAATGAACTGGTATATTCCGCTTTATGTCTTTGTAATAATATCATATCACATTAAATTAAAATATCAGATTACGTTAACTAAAAAATCGTGACAGTTAATTTTAACATATATGGCCTAATTCCATTTAAAGGACACGAAAATAGATAAATACTTGTGAGTTCAATCCGTTTAAAATTACCTAAGGCTAATGTTTGCAAATATCTTTTTCAATTATATTTGATTTTCTTGAAATGTCAATGTATGCTGTCTTTATTGCACACATCTTCGGCTAGTCTGTGTTTGCTGATACATCAATATCAACTTTATTATATCTGTCGGTACATATGCTAAACCACTTGCTTCATTAGCTGGCCAAGCATATTACTTTTCAGTCGTTTAATCTCACTTATAGAGCTTCTACATAGTAAAAACTAAAAAACACTTGCTAGGAGTATTCATCACACGAACAAAAAGCAAATAATCGTAATATGTAAATCTGATATTTTCTTAAAAATTTGGTAATAAATTTTTTTTATAATTAGTAGAATATTTTTGCCACTGCGTATGAGAATATTTATTGCTGTCCAAAATTATCCCTTATTTGGACACTCACACTAGTTGGTTTGATTTTTTTTTTTTTTTAAATTCGAATCAGTGATCTTTAAAAACATAGAAATATCATAGCATTTAAATTTCTCCCTGCATCCGCTACCATCTCTAATTAGATATGTACTAATTATATATGTACGTAATTAAGTATGTTATAACTTGTACGACTTTCAAATGTTTGGTCCCTCTAAGATTGAGATGGGCTGCATTTGTCTTTAGTTCTTAATGTGCGTCTAGTCTTCTACCATAAGTACATGTCACATCATTTAGAGAGTTAGTTGGCTTCTTGACTAGTATTAAATTTACAGGAGAATGAGTTGTTGGATCCTCTAATTTGGATTTATATGTAAATAATTATATGTTGCGGGTTGTCATTTAATTTGGGTTAAATTTAATTAAAAATTATCTACTAAACTTTTACTAAACTTTTAGTGAATAATTATATGTTGATGTACAATATGGACCTGGGAGTTAAAACTTTAGTGAATAAATAATTAGGCAAATTTAATAGACTGGTGAAAGTGCGTTTATTTTGGTTCCCCCTAAGAAAAGGGAAAGGAAAGCCAGTATCATCATCGGAGTGACAACTGGGAAAGAAAGGGATGGCTTAGATTTTATAGAAATAAAGAAAAGGGTACAGGGGACGAGAGTGACCGCCGGATGGGAGTGCGTTTATTTTGGTTCCTTATTGTTCATCATAATTCATTAATGTGTCCTCCTATATCTTTGCGATTCGCTGTTATTGTGAGTTGTAACCACCATTTACGGTCGTCGTTTTCGTAGATTTTGTTCTGGATAGTGATATGGAAGGGCATGCTCATGATGACAGAATGCGTATATATGTATACGTTTTGGAAAAATATAACATATTGGTCTTCTTTTTCTGCTTCATGATTCTTTTTTCTTTTTCATCTTTTGCCTTTTTTTAAGGATAATAATTTGTTCTCTTTTGTGTTATAAACTGAGGAATAAGTACTAGCTAGTCAATTTTTTATTAGCAAAAAAAAAGGTACTAGCTAGTCTAAGAACCCCAAAAAAAAGCCTAAAAAAGGGGATAGATGGCAAATAGTAAAAAAATAAATAAACAGCTCGACAAAAATAAACCTGCTTAGCTTTATTCAGGCGTATGTTAAGGTGATATGTATATAAATATATTATATCATCATGTATTTTTATTATGTTAAAAACAAGCACTGACTTCATATACCTTGATATCAAGATTTCCCATTCCAATTAATCCAACCTGATAATCTTAGGTGATTGAGCCTTAAGTTTTCCTTTATATTGATGGGAAGATCAAGTAATGGTCATGGTACATATTTGATTTTTCATTTTAATTTCTTCAAAGATATCATTGTATATGTCCTTTGTTTGCCCAAGATTTTTATTATTTTTATTTTTATTTTTTTACTAGGAAAATATAGCACCTTCCAAACTTAAATAATCTCCAACCTACATATTAGGAGATTAATTATGAGATTGAAGATAGGATAGTACGGGCGGTAATTAAAGAAACAAGAGTTGCAACATTAGTTAGAACACTAACACTACGACTCAAGTCGTTAATCAAAAAAAAAAAAAAAAAAAAAAAAACCATGTTTAAGTTCTCAAGAGCGCGCGACCTTATTGAGAGCATAACCATGATTCGCAAGCTTATGATCTGTAACAAAATTCTCTTACATGGTATTGACTATTGAGAAGGAAACATGACTTTCTTTAGAAAGATTATGAAGAGTATTCTTCCAATCATTCCCAATATTCCAAGAACCATGATCTATTTTACTAGCCAAGAAAGAAAAGAGTTCTAGATTAAGTCTTCTTCGTAGTTTAAGGAGGAACAAAAAAATAATAAATAAATAAAAGTAGTAAGTTAATTCTAGATTTCCAGGACGTCTAAAGCAAAAGAGAAGAAACAATTCTTCTAGGCTTCCACATGCAATATTCTAAGCACGCATTACAGACATGGACTACATACATAAAAACTGTAGATAATACAAAGAAAACTAAAAAGTCATATTTTGTTACACAGTCTAATTCTACAAATTTAGCGAGCTTCCACCATAGTACATGTCACAACGTTTATAGAGTAATTAACACCTTCACTAGATGACAAGTCTCCAGTACCAGCCCAACGTCTATTAGCGATAAATGCAGGTTGTTTTGGGGACGGAAGATCTGAATCATTTCCCAACATTAGAACAACTGCTGACATGGTTGGTCGATCATACGCGTGTTCTTGCACGCTCAGCAGACCAATTTGGATACATCTCAGAGCTTCATCAACAAATGCCTCGTCCAAAAATGAATCCACTACTTCGGAGGCTCTGCCTTCTCTCCACAGGTCCCAAACCTGAAACAAAACGCATGTCATCATGTCGGAGAAAAATAATCATGTAAATCTTTTTGTGCATGTCATATGTTTATATTTTCTCAAGTAAAACTAAATTTTTATGCTCACATGTCCAACCAAATTTGACTCAGGATTCTCTTTATAATAACCAGTGATCTTTCTGCCAGAAATGATCTCTAGCAGTACAACTCCAAAGCTATATACATCTGACTTTATTGAAAATAATCCTTCCATTGCATACTCTGGAGCCATATAACCGCTGTAATAGCATAGAATGAATCATTGATTTTAACCCATGTTGTTAGCTAATGAAAACATATTTCTTTTTAGTTAAGGGGCACTTACTATGTACCAACCACGCGGTTTGTGCATGCTTCACTTTGATCTCCTCCAAATATTCTTGCCAAACCGAAATCTGAAATTCTTGGGTTCATGGCAGCATCTAGAAGAACATTGCTTGCCTTTAGATCTCTATGAATGATTCTTAGTATTGAGTCTTGATGCAGATATAACATCCCTAGAGCAATGCCACAAATTATGTCAAAGCGTCTTCTCCAATCTAACGACTTCCTTTTCTCTTCATCTGATGACAAATTTAAGTAATTAAATATGCTTAAATCGGTTACGTTCGGTAAGCTTCCTGAGCTAGCTAGTTACTCATAGGCTTATGATCTATATTCAGTTAGACAAAAAAGCGTTACAGAATTCTTCTAATTTGCTTCAAAATTTATTTTAAGAAAACAATCATTCCACTTCTAAGAGCAATAAAAAAAAAAAAAAAAAAAAATTGATAGAAAGCATACCAAAAATGAAACGGTCCAAGCTTTTATTTGGTAAATACTCGTAAACTAACATTCTCTCTTCTTCATGGAAGCAACAACCTAAAATCTTCACAAGGTTTTTGTGTTGTAGTTTTGCAACAAGCTGAACTTCATTCCTAAACTCTGCACTTCCTTGCCCAGAGCACGTAGATAGTCGCTTCACTGCAATTTCCTTCCCATTTGATAGCATACCCTGAAACCATAATCCAAATTTTACTTATATGCGTTGCGCCATATTTGTAAGATTGAAATTGCAGTTATTTTGTGTTCTTCATATAATTGGCAATAACAAAATAAAATTAGAAGTATTTACAAAATTTGAAACGCTTTATCTTAGAAAGATTTACCTTGTACACCGAGCCAAAGCCACCTTGTCCAAGTTTGTTATCAACGGAGAAATTGGATGTGGCTACAGCAATGGTATGTAAATCAAACAATGGAACATCTGAGTCTGATATGCTATCGTCAAGCTCCGTCTCTTCCAAGAAGTTTCCACGTTTGTTGTTGTCAAACAAATATCTGCTTTGCCTTTCTTCAACTGTCTCCAAACATATTAGAAACAATTCTTGGTGTGATTTGGTTAGAAACTTCAGAATTTTACAGTTCCACCAAGTACAAAGAAAAAAGTAATAATAATATCCTTTATTTGTTCTTCTGAAAACATAAAAAAAAACCAAATAAATCTTTGAAAACTTGGCATGGGAAGGGAGGTTGGGGAGAGCTTTGGGTGGAAGGCTGTGGTTTCAATCCACAAGATGATACTTGTTATAATAGTGCTTTCCTTTAAAATTGAAAAGAGGGAGAGAGAGGAGTAAAAGTAATTGAAGTAACTTATTTAGATGAGCACGTAATTAGGTGTACATGATGATTGCAGAATGGATAGAAAGCAAAATAGAGGAAATCCATTTACCTGATTTTCTCTTCCTCTTTGCCAACCAATATGCCATGAAAACCAAGAGAAAAAATAGTACAACAGAGCAGAGCAGAATTCCTAGTTGCCCCTTTTTGCTGAAAGAACCATTCGATTTCTTCACGTATTGAGCTAGGAAGATGAAAGATTAACACTGATCATCTCATTGATATAATGAAACTCAACATGACTTATTTATCAAGTTATATGAGAATATGGTGCAAAATTTAGAGGTGTATATAACGGAGTGGTGTTGCAAGAATTTGCAAAGAAACTGTACTTATTTCTTCGTCCTTAGTCTCATTGATAAAGTAACAGAAAAACAGATGACATACTCAAAGTCAACTTAATAGTGCAATGTCATTGAGAACTCTCTCATTTTCAACAATTACAGGTCCATGGTTTATTTTCAGTTGTTATTGAAGGCAAAGAGGGAAGATTTCGTGAGACTCCCGTGCCCATAAGAAATTGCGGAGCAAGCCATTCATAGTAGTGGAACTCTGCACAAAGTTTTCTTCCGTGATAAAGAGTTACCAGTCCTAGATTACTTATAAAGCTAATTGTAGCTCCATGGGTTGTGATAAAATGCATCAACATTGTTACATATTAAAAATGCGAGTTGAATAGTTATTACATTATGATATTGTTATGACAAGACATGAAATAATATTCCACCAATAGAGCTTTATTTTAAACTGTTAGATCTGTATCAATTAGTCTTTGCGTACATTTTTTATTTACTTAATTTTTACTTGAAGGCAAAGGATAGCTCATACTAGTAAAATATCCTCTTTTCCGTTAACCAAAGGGAACTTGTGTTGTGTTTATTTTTTTTATTTTACTTCTTACATTCACTCATATCTTCTTTTCCGTTAAATAGTAAACGTACCTAAAGTAACTGCATCCACTCGTACGTATAGATCCTGCCCCATATTGGTATAAGTTGTTATGTCCACCAAATCTCCGTGCCAGGACAAGCAACCAGAACCGTCCGTAGTGTCATCCACACTCGTGTAAGCCGTGCAATTGCAATCCTTCAATCACTTCTCCTCACACTCTCTCAAATTCAATCCCATTTCCCCGCGTGCGTTGGATGTATCGGGCAATTTCACATGTGTCACCTTCACAAACCCCTCACCATCTGCACATGTGCGTGCCCCGCCCTTTCCCACGCACCCGCCTGACGGGTCTCTCAAGTCCCAACTATCACGCAAACGGGGTTCAAACCCAGGCAGGCACACGCAGTCAAACTGGCTTACGTCCGATGGGTTACACATTCCGTTTCTGCCACATCTCCCATAATTGTCGCACCGATCGGGAGCGTACCAAAAATCGACCCAATCTTTAGGCTGATCTTGCCATGCGGACCGGCTTAGTCTCCCCGATTCATCTATCACGAGCCTAGCAAAAACTAAATTCGTGTCGTTGTTGATTCCAAACACGATGCTTGTCTCATCTTGGTCGTTCGTATAGCTCACATTAAAGATGTACCCGTGTAAAATTCCTATCATCCTGGGTACACCAGTCCAGCTGCGACCTGTCCAAGATCCGGCCCGCCAAAACGGAACCTGACCCTTGTATGCGACCATCTGTGGGTATCCGGTTATGTTCATCCTGAACGTACAATTCCCGGTTCCCGGATCATCCGCCGATTTCCAGGATGTTATGAACCAGTCGTGACCGGTTTTCCGGTTCAGCCCAAACTTCATGAAAGGCAGGTAAGTGTTCGTTGGATAATCAAAGCTTTGCCAAATAACACTGCTCTGCCGAAAACTGTCATCTTGTTTCAACAAAACAAGATTTCCAACATCTAAAAGCTTAGCTATGAAAGTGGAACTAGTTTTTTCCGAAAAGACAGATAGATTTGGTGACCAAATAGGAGAGTTTTGGTATCTTGCATAAATGATGAGGCGTCCTTTGCTGTCGACGGCCAAGACTCCAGAGGTGTCGTTGATGGGATTGTCTCTGTTTGCGACCCACACGACGGTTTTCTCTGAGATTTTGTTGTACCAGACTCCGACATAGCGGTTGAGGGACTTGCCGGGGCTGAAGAAGCCGAGTGCGAAGGTCTTTTGGCCGGAGAGCAAAACGTCGCCGTCTTTGATGGGGTGGTTTGGTGTAATGGTGTCAAGGACAAGGGACATACATAAGGGTGGAGCAAGGAAGATGAGCAATATTAGTATTGTGTTTAGAAGCGCTTCACAAGACTTCATGGTTTTTTCGGTCAGTTGAAGTACCACTGTGATGTAGGGAGATGTAGTTATAAATAGTCGTTTTTATATTTTCATTCTGCCATCACACTCGATCTTACTTACAGTTATATATAAACATCCGAGGAATGAGTTTAAGGATTTTTTTACTTACAGTTTTATATATATATTTGCATTTTCAGGCCCATTTGCTGACTATCCAATTTATCCAACGAAATTTGACCGTGTCTCCGGATATCAACGTCGTCTTACTTCTCATGCTTCAGAAGTCTTTGTTTGGTTATACATCATTATCGTCTTTATTGGCTGACTAAGTCTTGTTAAATATTTTACTTCTGCAACTTGTTTAATCTCACTTATAGCTTCTATAGAAGAAACCGCATGCTATATTTTGTACGCATTTGAATGTTTAAATTTGATAAGTAAAAGAATAGTTAATTAGCATCTTTTCAGCAAGCATACTGCAACGTTAATCTCCCCTAACAAATATTCCCACGATGAATAATTTGTTTCGCGAAAGATAAAAATAATAAAAAACAATCCTACACAATTTGACAATTGATCATTAACAACTATGCAATGTTTGAAAATAGCCTTTTAAGGTATAGTTAAGGAACTTCTTTACTCTGACTACTTTTATATTGAATGGAGCTGTATTATAACATGTATACTAATGTTTCTTGAGCTCACACATGCTTCATATCTTTTTAACTTATCTAAATAATTGGGGCTCCTATTGTAAAAAGTTAAATAAAAATAAAATAAAAAAATCATAATTGTTCCCCTTGCAATAATTAAACTTATCGCTGTGCTACTATTTTACAAGACAAATAATAATCTTACCTCCAATAATCGAAATATATTACTATGTTTGTGTTCAGTAAAAACTATCTTCAATTTATTTCATAGTGCCCCACTAAAAAAAATCTGGATCCAACATTGAAACGCAATATAACTACAATTTACAAGTATCAATTTGGGAAACTATCCATAGAAACAGTCAACAATGAATTTAAATTCCAAATGAAACAAAACAGATTTAATACCATAAAACGCCAAAGGGAATCTGGATCCAACATTGAAACGCAATATAACTACAAATTACAAGTATTAATTTGGGCAACAAAACAGATTTAATACCATAAAAGTCAGCTACAATCTCTGGATGGAAACCAAATCAAACGCCAAAGGGAAGCTTTCTATCATTACTCTCTTTGCCAACCTAAAGTCAAATATGCACTTCTTTGTACAACGAAAATTTCTTCCTCTCTCATTCTCTAGTTTAACGCCTATATACTATTCGGGAAAAAAAAACAAAAAATCCACTAAGCAAGAGTTGTTTGATATATGAATAGAGATATTGTCTAATCATTTTAATATGCCAACCAGTTATTGGATATACGAAAATTTCTTCCTCTCTTATTGTATATGTAATATGCCAACCACTTGTGTTTTTGGCGTGAACCTCTTGGTTGTCTAATTCTTGTTAAATACTTCACTTTTAGAATATGTTTTAATCTCATTTATAGCTTCTATAGGTCGTAGTATACGCATTTGAAAGTTTTAAATTTGATAAGTAAAAAATAGTTAATTAACATATTTTTCGCAAGCGTACTGCAACATCAATCCCTCCCTTACATGAATAATTTGTTTAGCAAAAGATAAAAATATATAAAAAAATCCTACACGATTTGACAATTGATCGTTAAGAACTTATATATCCAAAGGAGCTGCATGTTATGTATGCTAATGTTGCCCGAGCTCACACGTGCGTTATATCTTCTTAGCTTATGCATATAATACGGGTACCCGTTGTAAAAAGGAAAAGAAAAATAAAAATAAAAGAAAGAAGATAACACAAATTATTTAGCATGGTTCGATAATACCTATATTCATAAACTATGAGAAAGAGACCATTTACTAGTGAGGAGCACTAGTGGCGCCGGAGTGATATTAAGTTGAGTTGGGTATATAATTTTGATTTTTCGCACTAAAAGTTTTTAAATTATAGTTCTGACCCAAGTTTACAAAAAAAAAAAAAAAAAAAAAAAAAATTATAATTGTTTCCTATGAAATAATTAGACATATTATTGTGCTCCTATTTTATAAGAAAAATTGTAATTATGCTCCCAATAGTCGAAATATATAACAATGTTAAAGTTCAATAAAAACTATCTCCAATTTTTTTGATAGTGAATTAGTGCTCGCCACTTAAACTTGGAATTTAAATTGGAATATGTAACATGCCAACCACTCGTGTTTTTGGCTTGAAACCACTTGGTTGACTAATTTGATCCCTCAGAGATATAATAGTTGACCCTTCAGTTTGCTAATTTGACCCTGTATCTTTCTAGTAATTGTATGACTCATGAATTTCATTTCACTTATCAACGCATGGCTTCTGATCAACACGGTTTTCATTCTAATATTGCTAGGTATCTCCATCAAGCTCTACCCCGAAGGGATCAGGCTCTGACTTTTTCTCAATAATCAAAGCAAAGATGCATATTTAGTGAAAGATACTAAGACATTAATTAGTCCAATTGGCAAGTACTCATTAATAAATCATTACACATGGAAGACTTTGAGTTAAAAATAAATGTAATGACAGTTTTCAAATATTCATATATTATATAAATCATGTAATATTGAGTTAAAAATAAATGTAATGACAGTTTTCAAATTTTCACCTATTATATAAATTATGTACATACTATATACCATCTACACAATATTTTTAATCTGAAAAAAAGTTATAAGGTTGGGGATACAAAAACTCATAATTCTATATAGCTTATAAAGCTAAATTGTCCATGATCCCATCAATTAGACCAAGTTTAAGTAATCGCCCCAGCATTTTAGGTGCGAAATTATCGAGGAATTGTACAGTATCATAAACTTGCAATGCTTTTTTCTTTTCCCTTCTAGTTTCTTGGATTGAGAATTTTTAACAAATCATATATTTGTACTAGATCCTAATTTTTTGCCCCGATTTGTAATTTTAAGTAAATGATTGGTGGTCTTTTTCGTCTACGAGATCTGTTTCTTTGCAGCTTTTTGTGTAGCCGTCAGGCTATGAGTTTTGATTGGTTGGTTGAATTTTCTATAAATTGTGAAGAATCATGTGTATGCTTAATCTTTTGTGTAGTTTTTTTAGGTCTCGTTTACTTCGTGAATTTAAATTGGGATGTGACATTTTTTAAGAGCTTTTTACTATAACAAAAAAAGTTAAATTTAACATTTTTTGAAAACTTTTTACTATTAGAATTTAAAATTGAAAACTCAAATCGGTAAAATGAACGATATCTTAATATTTTCCATTTCTGGAGCCAAGTACATGTTGTTTTATCCGGATCTTCATTCGAGTTTACTCATGAAACTGATTGTCTAGAGTGTCGTGTTTCTTGTAGTAGGGGTTATGTGTGGATTGGTGTTTGTACTACTTTTTTTGTGGCACTTATAGTTACATAGTTAATTACTAATGATATGAAAAGCGAGTAGAAAATTATCAGCTTGGTTTCGATGCCATCCAATTTATTAGAGTTTTGGTAGTAATTAAAACGTTAAGAAGAGCTCGTTTGGTTCGTGGATTAGAACCATGAGATTAGAATCATTTTTAATTTACGTGTGTTTTTTGTGAGAGAAAATACTGTAACGAATCATGAACTATGATTCGAATCAGAGAACGAATCTTCCAACCAAACGGGACCGAAGAGATTCACGTTTTAAGATTCTAGTGATTTAGAGATCCATTTCTTTTGTCCTTTTTTGAATTTGACATAAGTAATGCTGTGGAACTAACTAGACTAAACCTGTAATTTTAATAACTCTTTTTTTTTTTTTTTTTTTAATTAAGCTAAGTCTGCGAGCAAAAATCATGAATATTTGATCAACAGAGACTTGAGCCTTCTATTATATATGATGTACGGATTCGGTTGTCTAAAGCTAATTAATATAAGAACATACTGGTAACTAATTAATTTACAGTTTACTTGACGGTATGAACTTCATAAAAGCTCCTTCAACGAGCTTCTACCTCAGTACATGTTATAGACTTGGCTTCTCCACTAGTTGATGGATCTCCGCTTGTTAATGGATCTCCGCTTGTTGATGGATCTCCTCCAGTAGTTTTCATTTTTTTTTTTCTCACAGAACGTGAAAAATAAAAATAAAATCAATTTTAAACACTGTCAAAAATATCATAGTATTTAAATTTCTCTGAACATTATCTTATCATCTCTAATTATATATGTACGTAATTAAGTATGTTATAACTTGTACGACTTTCAAATGTTTGGTCCCTCTAAGATTGAGATGGGCTGCATTTGTCTTTAGTTCTTGATGTGCGTCTAGTCTTCTACCATAAGTACATGTCACATCATTTAGAGAGTTAGTTGGCTTCTTGACTAGTACCTTAGAGCTGTAAATTTACCGGAGACGGAGTGTAATACAAATTTAGTAAGATGATTAGTAAATTACAGGATATTTTTTTAAATAAAAATAAATTATAGTATAATTTGATATTTTAAAATTTAAATATTATTAAAAATTCTAAAAATACTCATGAGCCTCCTTTCTACTTCTATCTTCTTTTCTTTATAGTCAAGTCCACCTTGGCAATTGGTGGCCAGTTAATACTATATTTACTGACAAATACTGTATTTATCATATTTATTTAAAAATTTAATGACTTGCTTTGATAACTGGTAAATACCGTATTTATAATATTCAAATTTATTTAATAAAATATTTACTGGTAAATACATTTTCCAGTTTAAGAATTTAATTCAATAAAGTATTTACTGATAAATATATTATTTTACCGAATTTAAACTTAAAATCAGTAAACTTAATATTATTTCTCACCATAAAAAAAAAAAGACCGAACTATCAAACCTCCAAATTAAAAACTAAACGACATCATTCAAAAAGAAAAAAGAAAAATCAGACACAAAACTCAAACTAGATCTGGTCCCAACAAAATTCACGTCCATCAGTCTTATTCTCTGTCCACGTCTTCCTCTCCGGTCGAACCACGTCTTCTCCGGCAAAGTCTCCCTCTCTGGCTGAACTCCATCTTCTCCAACCAAGTCTTCTTCTCCTCTCCGTTACTGTGCGATGATGAGCATCGACCTTCGATTCATAACGACAACGAGCCACACTAGCTTCGATCTTCAATTCGTGACGTCGCTGCCGGAGTCCACCATTCCCGAGAAGAGAGAGATTGTGAGTAGAGAGATGGCAGCGGGGAACACCTTGTCGCGATGTTCGCTCGGGATCTCGAATCGCGAAAGTCGGAGATGGCAGCGCCAGGACTCTGATCTCCGACGACAACCGAACCACGCGATACCGATGATCTTCGTCGCCGCCGGATCTTTGTCGCCGTTGTCTCTCACCGCCAAGTAGAGAGGAGAATCGGAGGAGGATGGGAGAGAGACGATCTGTGTGTGTATGTGTGTGTGTGAGAGAGAGAGAGAGACGATCTCAGAGAGAGAGAGAGAGAGAGAGAGAGAGCCGGTTTTGTTCGAAGCAAAAGGAAAAAGATGAAACCCTTCCAGGCAAGGGTAAATTTGAAATTCAACATTTTTTTATAATGAAATTTCAAAATGTGTCATAATTTACTAATATTAAAACAATATGTTATAAACAACAATAGTATGTTTAAAATATGTTATTTGCCATATTTTTCCTAAATTGAGTCCGCACTGACCCAACTTGAGTGAGGAGAAGGTTGGCCAGCTCTAAAATCCGACCATAATGACTGGCCCAAAACATTATTTACATAAATGCCTATTATGAGCACTTGGTTTTAAAAAATGCCTACTTTTTTATTTATTTATAAAAACAATAATATTATGAGTACAAAGACTTTTATATCCTCATATAATGAAAAAAGAAAATAAATATGTAAACAACATAATAGGCAACCTCCGTATAAGTCAAAAAAAAGTAAAACACACAAAGTCAACCTCTCTATACATTTAACGAGGAAGGAAAAGTTTAAACAACAGATAGCTTTTTAAAAATCGTGGCAATTTCAAATTAATCAATAAAAGAGCTTAACCCTAAATACTAATTACCATAGAAAAATTACTTTCATTACAACAAACACGGAATACAAAATTTAAAGAAAGGTTAAATATAATTTCATTAATTAATTGAGTGCTAGTATTATGTAATGTGAGATTTCATTATTATAATTCCTTCAAATTAAATTTCAAATGAAACATGAGAATATGTAAGATATAAATAATAGATAACTTAGATTATTATGAAAAAGAATATATAACAAAACATTATGAAACAAAAACAAATGATAAAAAAGGAACAGAAAAAAAAAATCAACATACACGAAAAAATGAACAAAATGCGAAATATTTCATTAAAGCACTTGACTGTTTGTGATCAATTATTTGATTTATTTCTATTATGGTATTTAAACTTAAGAGTTCTATTTCTTTTTTTTTTTTTAAAGATTACAGAATCAATACGTTTTTTTCCTTAAAAATATGTTTTTTTTATATTTTTTTATTTATTTTGTCTTCATTTTTCTTTATAATGACGTTTTCATTATTCTAATGAAATTACTTATTTTATAAATTCGTGTGTTCTTGCATGTTTATTATTTGAAACTTTGTACGACCTTTTATATCTAATATGTTTCATAATATTATAATCATTAAAGTAATGTAATTCCTGTTTGATTTGACTTGAGTCCTCGCAAACTTTATATTCATTATTTTTCATAATTTTAGAATCATTATAATAGTGATACAACTTTTTTTTTTTTTTTTGTGTTCATAAATACGCTTATTTGATTGTTTGAGACTTCTTTCTTTAAATATCTAGTCGCATTATTATAAAGAAAGCTGAGTTGTAATAAAGAACCAAGAAACAAGAAAGCTTGTTATTTCCTAACAAGTGATATTCAGGGAGAAAAAACTGTGTAACTATAATGAAGACAATCAATACTATAATGAAATTGTCAATGCCAATGTCATTGTCAAAGCGTGACCAGAATTCATTTTCAAAACCAAAATGAAAAAAAAAAAAATGAAAAAAAAAAAAAAGAAAAGTGTGATCAGTATTCATTTTCAAAACCAAAATTCGCCACTGAAATTCATATCCAAATTTATTGACCAACAAATCGATACCCAAGTATACATATCAACCATCCCCAATCACTGTTCATAGGGAAATGTTTCATTATCTGTTTAAAAAAAAAAAAAATTCATTGCCACAATGATCATTATCTAAAAAAAAATCAAAATTAAAATCACACAAAAGATCCGAAGCCTAAATTTTTAAAGCAATAAAGAATCACAGAGTTATCGTAATAAAAAAATTTACAACTAATATTAAGAATTCGGTATACATCAACTATTTGAGCATGTTGAACTCGATTTAACGGCAACTACTACAACTGGAGTTGATCTCTCTCTTTTTTCTTCTCTTAGAATTGGACCGGTGTTGAAGGACGCGACTTTTTTCTTCATGGCTGCCAGGAAATTATCGTGAAAAAAACCATAGAACACAAGACACACAAACGAATGAATTGAAAGATGAAATAAGGGGAAAACAACAACCCGTGAAAAAGAATCAGCATAAAATCACAATGATCGATCCTAAAAAATCAATCAAAGTTAAAAAGGGGGAAGTAAATACTAAAATTATAATTAGCAAAAATCAGACTATAAAAAGAAAACAATCCAGAAAAAAATGCCTAAAATACCTAAAAAAAAAAAAATGCCTATATTAGAAGGCTTGGAAATGCAATATCCTTCCATGCATTTTTATGGATAACAATAAATCCTTAATTAAAGGATTAATGAGGTCTTTATGAATAACAAATAAAGACGTAGTCTAAGGAGGAATAAAAGAACCGATATACACGTATAAACCTTTCAAGCGCATATCAGTAACTAATACTTACATCATGAGCCTATGCATCAAGTTGACATCATTAACCTCATATACATACATACATACATACATATACATACACACACACACACACACACACACATATATATATATATGTATTTATTTATTAAGAGCTTAGTCCTTCAACGAGGTTCTACCACAGTACATGTCACATCATATATAGAATTGGCTCCTTCACTAGTTGATGGATCTCCGCTTGTATAGCTTTTTTTATATACAAATGCAGGCTGTTTTGGGGAAGGAAGAGCTGAATCATTACCCAACATGGAAACAACTGCCGACATGGTTGGTCGATCGGCTGCGAACTCTTGCACGCACAGAAGCCCAATAATGATGCATCTCAAAGCTTCGCCACCATATGATTCATCCAAAGATGAATCCATTAATTCCAAGGCTTTACCATCTCTCCATAAGTCCCACACCTAAAACAATGTTATGTCTCATGTCATGTCATGATGAATAACAAGAAGAAATATATGTAACTTGATGCAGGGAGATTTAGTTATTAGTAGCCGTTTTTATATTTTTATTATTGTTTGTTCTAGTTTCGTAATTTAGTTATGTTTTGTTATTAGTATATCATTTGTTATAGTTAATATTTTGTAATCGTTTTGTACGTGGACTATGTAAATAGCCACATTACTAATTGTAATAGTTAGACTTGAATATTGAGATATTAAAAACAAAAATTGAGTGTTTTCTCTCTAATTTGAGGGGTTTTTTCACTTGTGGGATTTTTTAGATAAAATGGGAATCCTCCGTCTGAATTAGGCAGGTAAAATTCTATCCCTATCTCCTCTGCATCATAATTAATTTGGACAAGATCAGTTCATGTTTACATAAATTTCTATGAACTTACATGTCCAACCAAATTTGTCTCGGGATTCTCATGGTAATAACTAGTGTTTTTCTTGCCCGTAATGATCTCTAGTAGCAAAACTCCAAAGCTATATACATCTGACTTGATCGAAAACCGCCCTTGCATAGCGTACTCTGGCGACATATAACCACTACAGAAGCATATAAATATGAGTTAACCTTTTTGAATAGTTTTCTACCTTTGAAACTTTTTTCAGTGCTTCTAAGGAACTTACTATGTTCCAACCACCCGATTTGTATTTGCTTCAAGTTGGTTCCCTCCGAATATTCTAGCCATGCCAAAATCTGCAATTTTAGGGTTCATAACTTCATCAAGGAGAACATTGCTAGCTTTTAAGTCCCTATGAATGATTCTTAATCTCGAATCTTGATGAAGATACAACATCCCTCGAGCAATCCCGCAGATTATGTCAAAGCGTTTTCTCCAATCTAACAATTTCCTTTTCTCTTCATCTGATCACAAATAAGATCACCATTTTGGAGTGTCGATTTGAAGAGCAAGTTGGGAAAACGAAAAAATAATAATAATAACATACCAAAAATAAATGCGTCCAAGCTTTTGTTTGGCAAGTATTCATATATTAACATCTTCTCTTCTCCTTGAACGCAGCAACCCAAAAGCCTCACAAGGTTCCTGTGTTGGAGTTTTGCGATCAGCATAATTTCGTTCTTGAACTCTTCAGTTCCTTGCCCCGAATGCTTCGACAGTCTTTTTATTGCTATCTCCTTTCTACCATAGATCATACCCTGTACTCACAACACAAATTATTCAACTCGTATATGATGCAACGTTATTCTTTCAAGAGATTCAAAATTGAAAAATCATCTGCTTTCTTGATCCGATCACTAGCTTAATTAATTGTGTTCTTAGCCCGCTAAAACCGTACAGATGAAGTACCAAAAGTGTTGATGCATACACATAATATTCTAGGGTTTCATACAATTAGAAATTGTATGCAATTGGACGGTAGAAATTACCTTATAAACAGAGCCAAAACCGCCTTCTCCAAGCTTGTTATGAATAGCGAAATTGTCAGTGGCTGCAGCTATGGTATTTAGATCGAAGAACAGCAACTCCGAACCTCTTCTACTTTCATCAAACTCGTTTTTCAGGGAAACTTGAGAGAAGGTTGGACTTGTGGTAAGACTAGAAAGATGTTTGCTTTGTTCTGCTTTCGCTGTGATTAATACATACACAATAGGTAATGTTTTGTATGATCTGGTAGCAATTGATCGTTTTCTCGGTCTTTCTTCCTTGCTTTTACCTCTTTTCAAATTCTCAATTCAATATTATTTATCCGTCTTTTTCAGAACACATTCATGGTGGTACGCGTGGAATTTTATAATCAAGTTGTTATTGTTGTATACACAAAAGAAAGGTGAATCATAGAAAGCAAAATAGAGAGGAGGAGAATTCCTTACCTTTTCTCTTCTTCTTTGCCCAACAATGCACAACAATCACGAGAAATAACACTACAATGCAAGCCAATGAAATTGCCACCTTCCCCACCTTGCTCAAAGAACGGGACTTTTTTGAATATTCAGCTATGTAGATGAAGAGGGAAAAAAAAAAAAAAAAAAAAGAGTTAAGACGAACATGAATTAGTAACATACAACTAATCTGTATTTAAAAGAACACCATAGCATGAAAAAAAAAAAAAAAAAAAAAAAAAAAAAAAAAGTGTTAAATAGTTAATAAGATTAGAAGTACCTAGCGTAATATTGTCAACTCGCACGTGAAGTTCTTGTCCTGCGGCGGAATAAGTCCTCCCGTCCACCAGATCACCGTACCACATCAAACACCCGATCCCTGCCCCTCTCTCATCGGCACTCGTGTAAGCCGTGCAGGAACAATTCCTTAGGCACTCTTGTCTGCAACCTTCCAAACTCAAATTCATCTGCACACGTGCCTTCGAAGTGTCGGGGACCTTCATGTGTGTCAATTTTACGAACCCTTCTCCGCTCCCACACGTGCTAACCCCTTTCTTCCTCAAGCACCCACCCGACCCGTCTCTCAAGAACCAATCTCGGGGCGACTTGGGTTCGAATCCGGGTAGGCACGTGCATTCGAACTTATTTGTGGTGGACGGGTCGCAATTGCCATTTGCACCACACTGCTTGTAATCATCACACAAGTCTCTAGGCGCGGACCAGAACTCCACCCAGTGTTGGCCTTGATCGTGCCACGTGGATCTATGAACGACTCCTGATTCATCTATCACCATCCTAGAGAAAATCGAATCGTTGTGAATACCATACGTGATGAAGAGTTCATCTTGATTGTCTACAAAACTGACGTTGAAGATGAAATTAGATCTCATCTCGGGCACCCCACTCAATCCAGATCCGGTCCAAGGCCCACCCCGCCAACTTGGAGCCCCATTTTTGTACAATACCACTTGCGGATGCCCACTCGGGTCAACCCGTAACGAAGAGTTCCCAGTTCCCGGGTCATCCAGTGACCTCCAGGATGTTAGGAACCGGTCTAAACCGGACTTCCGGTTCAGCCCGAGTTTCATAAAAGGAAGCATGGTATGTGTCGGGTGATCAAAGCTTTGCCATAGTACACTCTGGCTTCTACTATTACCATACAAAACCAAATTTCCGACGTCCAAAAGCTTAGCGACGGAGCTGTTTGCCGAAGATACCGAAACATTTGCTGACCAAATAGGAGAGTTTCGGTTTTCGCCGTAGATGACAAGACCTCCCCGACTATTGATGGTCAAAATTCCAGAGGTATCATTGATGGGATTGTCTCTATTCGCGACCCAAACGACAGTTTTCTCAGGAACCCTGTAGTACCAAATCCCGACATAGCGGTAGTGAGAGTTTCCGGGGCTGAAAAAGCCGAGCGCATACGATTGTCGGCCGGAGATCAAAACATCGCCGTCTTTGATGGGGTGGTCTGGAGTAATGGTGTCGAGAGAAGACCAACATGGTAGAATCAAAAGAATTATCAACGTATTCAGAAACGCTGCATGAGAATTCATTGTAATCAATCAATGTTCAAAATAAAGAGTTTTATGACTTGTGGTGAGGTTGATAAAGAGTATAGAAATCAGAGGTTGATGAATTATGTGATCAGGGCAGAGACAGAGCAGGGGCAGGTGAGGCTTTTAATTGCTGTGAGGCCCAATTTGATTAGAAGTCATGAAAGAGACATTACTATGACAAAGACGTCCAACCTGTAACTGTGGCCTAATTTAGGGTGGGTTTGGTTTTGCCGTGGATTTAAAAAAAAAAATTACTTTTAACTTTAACTGTATTGAAAAAAGAAGTAGCTGTTATGAGAAGCAGTTAAGTGTTTAGTAAACTGTAATTATAATATCTGTGCTGGTTCTAAAATTAATATAATAGCGTTTGGTAAATTTTGATGTTGAATTATTGTGGGTATGTAAAGTGATCAAAATATACATGAAATGGAACTTAAATATATTAATTGTTTTTTGTATTTAAAAATATTTATTTCGGCAAAGTCTCTAGTCAAGCACTTGGAAAATGCCTGACCAGAACGGCACTTGTACATTTTTGCTGAAATGTGTATATTTATATGTGCTTCGTGTATATATTTATATGTAAAGATGTATATATTAAGTTATAAGAAACGACAACGTATATTAATCCTCAAAATATGTATATTTTATAGTAATTAAGCGAATATATAGCATAAAAATATGTATATTGGCTGATTTGTTGTATTTCATGTTAATGAACGTAAGCGACAATGTATATTAATTATAGAGACATGTATTTTTTTATAGCAATAAGTGAACAAGGCTGAAATATGAATACAGTCCCCATCACAACTAAAGCTTTATAACAAATCAAATTTTGTAGAATTACATTGCTTAATTTTCAAACGAAATCCCCAACATGCCCTTACGTATATATTGTGTTATAGTGAACACCGTGTTGAGGGCTGTTAATTTTTAAAGGTTGTTTTGGCAATCCAAATAACTATTGATTTGTTAATTAAAATCATTTGACTTTTGATGTCTTATAAGGACTGATCAACTATTGATTTGTTAATTTTGTTTCTGGAGCTATAATCCGACTGTGGTTTATTTTAAACGATGTCGTTTAGTAATTGCTGTTGGTAAATTGAGTAGCTTAACCGAAAAGGCTGGATTCATTTCTACATAATTTTTTTTCTGGAGCCATAAACTGACGGTGGTTTATTTTAAACGATGTCGTTTAATAATTGTTGTTGGTAAATTCGGCAGCTTAACCAAAAAGGCTGGAATCATTTCTACATAATTTTGTTTCTGGAACCATAAACCGACGGTGGTTTATTTTTTAGGCCATTTTTTTTAGCACGCCTAGAAAAATGTAAGGATTGTGTTTGTAAAATTTTATTATTTTTTTACTTTGTTTTTATTTTATTATATTTTTTACAGATGAAAAATAAAGAAAATCATAAAAAATAAAATATTCATCAAAAAATCTCCTGCTAACGCAGTGGGGAGCCGAGTGGCAAGGATATGTCAAAACGAATTCACTATTTCTACATCTTTTGCGTCCTAAAATCAATGCATGATTTTTAAGAAATTATGCGACATGCTGTATCATGTTTTGATGAGTATTCCGTTTTTTATGATTTTTTCTATTTTTCGTCTATGAAAAATCAAATAAAGTAGGAAACGACGTCAAAATTATCTGAAATTCTGCAGACACGCTCAATACATTATTCTGCGCATGCTCGTAAAAAATGGCCTCAAACTGTGAAAAGAGAAAACGCTGTGAAGTCTGGTTTGATTTACATGAGTTGCTCAAGACAAACAGAAATACAACTCGCTACCTCTCTGTAATCCTGATAACGAATCTAGAACTTCAATAACTTTTGTTATGTTATAGTTTCCAGCGTCAGATTGCGCAATCAATGATCCAGTACTTTTACTCTCAACTATATCGACAAGGCGATCAATTTGTTGAGACAATTTAATAGCTCCTCCAACCTTTACGTTTCCTTTTCCTTTCTTGATTTTCTTTTGTCTCTCATCTGTCTCAATTGGCCTCTTATTCTTACGGTATTGTGCCAATTCAATTCGGATTGCTTCACCTGACTCACCACTACTCTCAAGTTGTTCAGGTAGAGTAGAATTATCATTTCCACCTTTATCAAACTCACATGGCACCTGTCCAGATGATGGTGTCCAAGAATACACTCCTGTGGCCACAGTATTCATGAACATCCTATTTAACTTTTCTTCTAACTATGGTTCAATTCCCCGAGTGCGAAACCTCGATGCGTTAGGATGAATCTGCAAGAGCCCTTGAATAAATTAAACCTGCCTAGTCCAACACTAGAAAAAACAATGCCAAACCACATAATTTTATATACCTACAATTTATTATGCCACCACTCCTCAAATGTATCAATAGTATTCTTCTTAATGTTCCAGCCTAGACCAGTTTCTTTACCAATAAGTTCCTTCCAAAGCTTCCAATCATTCTTCAAAGCATCCCATTTATTCTTCAATTGTTGTCTTTTATATACCCGTTTGGTTGCTTCATTAAATTTCTGAATTAAATTTTCCCATCCAACTTTATCCAAATGAGTTCCAGGACGGCGTCCAACTTCCACCTCTATAATACACAAATCACAAAATAGTTCCACAGTCTCGGGGTCCCATATTGCTTTACCTTGTGGTATACTACCCTCCATTTGAGAATTGATAACTGAAAGTCTAAAACAATGTGAGGCTTCATGCTTTAATTTACAAAAATATTAATAAGGGTAATACTAATCTTATTTCCAATTCGAACACTCAATCAATAGCCAAACAAAGCATAACTTCTAGTCCTAGATACTTCACCTAAAAATTGGCATAAGAACTAATGTATTTGATTGAAACATCAAGATCATCGTTTTATGAAAAAGAACCTAAAAATTGTCACTTTCTAGTTTGTCTTTTTGAGATTATTGTCGTTTGCTTGTTGTTGTCTGTTATAATTATTCCGTTTTAGGAATTTCTTTTGTATTTTTCATTATTATATATGCCATCGTTTTAGGAAAAGCAATATTGTTGTTTTGTTATGATCATATTATCAATGAAATTGAGGTGGGAATTGGAAAAATGGAAAAAATGCAGGGACAGGATTGCATATTTGTGAGGGCGCTTGTTCCATTTGTGGGGAGTTTGATAGTGAAGGCTTGGAAGGAGTCTGATGATAGCAGTGATGTGGACATCATATTGAGAGGCATGGCTGCTTTGAATGATGAACTTGATTGGTTCAAGAAAGAAGCCAACAAGTGGGGGGTTCATCTCTCTGAAATGCTTGTTCCTCAAAAACCAAACCAGGAATATTGCAGGTAATTTTCTATCTTGTTTTCTCTAATCATGCAAGTTTTGGTCAACTTTTTTTTGTTTCTTCTTTTAATTGTGGAATTATTTGCAGCTAATTGACACACATTTTTCTGAATTTTCTTTTGTAAGTTGGATTTTTCTGATTTTATTTTATTAATCTTGAGAGGTTTACTTAGGATTTTGGTGTACTTTGGTCTTCCTTGTTGCTTTAGCACTGTGCTCTAGTCATTCAATTCGAAGGAAGATGACCTCTAATTTTGACACCATATTGTTTAAAAATCCCTCCTCTCAATGCCTTAATCAATAGTTTGGCAAGTGTTTTGAAAAGTATATGAATAAACTTCAAAGAACCACTATGAAGTTTTATTGTTTAGACTTTAAGACTTGTAGTGAAAATTCCTATGATCAATTTTCCTTTCTGAATGAAGGGGAGGGAAAAAAAAAAAAAAAAAAAAAAAAAGGTATTTTCAGTTCAAGGACTAGTTATTCAGTCTAAAGTCTAACCTCCATTAGTGACTATTCTTTCATCACAACTATATAAATAAAACAAACAACCACATAGATGCCAACAAGCTTCGGTCCAATCTATGGAATTCATTTAGGAGAAAATGCAATCTCTTTTCTTAGCTCCCTTCTTGATGTTTTGCTGTTGAAGAAGGACATAGCTAACAGGTTTGCTTCTTTTGATGTCTAGTTATCTCTTTTTTTTCTTTTTTTTTTTTAAAGGATCTAGTTATTTATCTTCTACTTCATTAGTATAAGGAACTTTTGTTTTGACATTCCATCAGTTTAAGCTTCTACTTCATAGCTAACAGATTTGCTCGTGGGGCCTTTATTTAAGCTTGTTGGCAAAGCTTGTTGGCAGAACACACAGGAAAAGATTAAACCTTCCTAAACACGGATTAAACCTTCGGTCCAAAGACTCCAAACACATATCAAAGTTTCAAACCATAAACAAATAATCATAAATCCAAACCATAAAGGGAGATCAAATCATCAACACGAAAGCATTGGAAAGATGCTTTAAAGATAAAAATAAAAATAAAAATAAAAAAAATAAAAAAACACTTAAAACCCACAAACAATGCTCAACCGTTTTTCTGCAAAAATCAGAAACCTATAACCCAAAATATTCAAACTAAAAATCAGACCCAAAAATCCAAATGTTCAAACTAAAAATCGCGCGGTTAGAGAGGCTTACCTCTTGATCTGATGACGAGAGACGGGCAGTCGGAGGAGGAGAAGGGAGACCGGCAACGGAAAGATCAATCGGGCGGAGGAGAAACCAAACGAGCTCCGAACCACCAACAGAGAGATCAACCGGCGAACAGAGAGAGAGGCCGGTGAACGGAGCGGGGGAACCTGCTTCGAACGGCGAGGAGAGGAGAGGAACAAAGAAAAAATTTTCGCAGAGAGCTTCTGAAATGAAATGGGTTGTAAATTTCAGTTTTCAGTGGGGTAAAATTGGAAATAAAAAATTTCATTAAACACTCAAACTAAATTCCCGCATAAGCTGAAATCAGAATCAGAACCTGATTCTGCTTTTAACTTCAGATTGAAGAAAATTTTTTTAAGAATCTGTTTTACCAAACATGATTTTAGATTTTAGATTCCCGGATAAGTTGATTTTCTCTTCTAAAAGCAATACCAAACCCACCCTTAGTAGTGCTTAGATTTTTTTAAAAAAATTATTTTTAACTCTGTTAAAAGAAATAGTTGTTATAAAAAGTAGTTAAGTGTTTAATAAATTATAATTATAATAACTGTGGTAATTTTAAAATCAATATAATAGTGTTTCGTAAATTATAAATTTAAATTACTGTAGATAATTAAAAATTACGGCTATATTATATTATATTATATTATAATATAATATAATATAGTTGTAATTTTTAATTATATTATAACTGAAATATTAATATTTCAGTTATAATATAATTAAAAATTACAACTATATTATATTATATAATCATTATTATATTATATTATAATATAATATAATATAGTTGTAATTTTTAATTATATTATAACTGAAATATTAATATTTCAGTTATAATATAATTAAAAATTACAACTATATTATATTATATAATCATTATTATATTATATTATAATATAATATAATATAGTTGTAATTTTTAATTATATTATAACTGAAATATTAATATTTCAGTTATAATATAATTAAAAATTACAACTATATTATATTATATAATCATTATTATATTATATTATAATATAATATAATATAGTTGTAATTTTTAATTATATTATAACTGAAATATTAATATTTCAGTTATAATATAATTAAAAATTACAACTATATTATATTATATAATCATTATTATATTATATTATAATATAATATAATATAGTTGTAATTTTTAATTATATTATAACTGAAATATTAATATTTCAGTTATAATATAATTAAAAATTACAACTATATTATATTATATAATCATTATTATATTATATTATATTATATTATATTATATTATAGTATATTATATTATGAGTCTGAATTTTAGTTTGAGAAGATTGTAAATTTTAAATTTCATTAGGGGTGTTATTGGTATTATAAAAATTTTATTAATTGTACTATGTTAATTTATGCATAATTTAAAAGTTAAAGTTGTCTTTAAACTTCTTCTGATTTTAGTTATAAATTCTTAAAAAAAATTTTAAAAAGCATTTTTAAAGAGATTTATTAAACATTAAAATTAACTTCTACTACAAAGAGAAACTAATTTTAAGAGAAAAAAATAATATTTAATTAAGCCTATATATAACTCACTTGTTAAAATTAATTAGCGTAGTAGAGATATTATATATTATTTTAGTCCTATTTCGTGTGAGCAGGGACTAACGTGGCAATAAAGAGTGCTTAGGCAATTAAAATATCATAAAATGTGACCCGTGAACGAGTATCAAAGTAAGTCAGTAAAAGATTAGCAAAAATAAAAATAAAAATAAAATAAAAATAAAATAAAAATAAGTCAGTATAATGCGAAGAACAGAGCACATTTGTGAACGATCTTATTTCGATTAGATTATTTTATTGTTTTCTATTTCTTCCGAAATTGGCAAAAGTAAAAGCACTTGTCGTTTTTGTCTTTAGTGTTTCAGATTAGAGTTTTTTGAAGCTACCATTATTCCTGGGTAAATTGGGTGTGACACGATGACATCTGGAGGGAAAACGACACGAGCTTTGCCTATGGCTCTGTTTGGTTAGAAGAACGGGGAGAAAGAAAGATGAGAAACATGTAGGGAGCATATTATAGAAAGAGAAAATTACAAAAATAATCATTACTTGTCATTATCTTATTATTTATGTCACTAAAAAATATTCTGTTAGAGAAAGATATTCTCGTAAAATATATGAAAGATATCCTACCACAGTATTAATGACATAAATGATAAATTTAAAGAATGATAGAAATAAAATATTATATTATTTTTTCATGACATTCTTGAAAATTTTCCATATAGAAATTTATCATATAGTTTAGTGAGGAGGTAAAGTCGAAAAGATTGACCAAAAATTGTTTATCCAATTATTATATATAGTCTTTTAAAGGTAAAATCGTCTTTTTAAATTTAAAACTAGCGGATTATTTGTATTCTCCTATTTATAGAGAGATTGGTAGTTTGGTATGAGGATTCGTATCATGATTTGAATCGTAATTCATGACTCACTACAGTATTTTTTCTCACAAAAAACATACGTAAATTAAAAATAATTCTGAATCCATGAATTCAACGTCCACTTATTTTAGTAAACTAGGAGGTAGGCTATATCCCTCCGTGACTCTTATCTCTCCTCTCCTTCTCTCCATCCAACTAAATAATAGATTAACCTCTTTCTAACCCACTTCCTCCCTTTCATCTCTCCTTCTAACCAAACAACCTCTATAATGCTATATGAATGAGTGATTCCAAGCAAATCAGCAAAAGATGCCTTTTCTTTTCTTTTCTTTTCTTTCATTTATTTATTTATTTTTGCTTCTTTTGTTGGATAGACAACAAGTGTGCATCAGTACTTAGAACAAAGTAGTAATGGCTGCATTTAAAACTTGTACCAATGTAATGTGCCGTGTTTATCCAATTTTTTATCTATTGAATAGAACGGGGTCGGGTGAAACTTGATTTAAGAGGGGCATAAGTTTTATCACCCATTGTATTTAAAATTAAAAAAAAAACGAAAAAGAAAAAACAACGAATTGCAAACATGGCACGTTACTTTGACGTCTTCATGGGCTTAATAATAATTTTAAACGGAAATAATAGAAAATAAGCCAATATAAAAAGTTTAAGAAAGTATATGTAAAATTCAAGATTTATTTGGGGTCAATTTAAAATTTTTAAAGACTTAAGTGTAAAAATTTTAAAAATCTGGGCCAGAATTTGAATTTAAGAGAAATGTGGGAGTCAAAAATGAAAATTTTGACAGTCAGCATGCCCAACTTGTCATTTAGTGCCACTTGGGCGTGTTCCTCATCCTCACAAATCAGAAAACCCTCACTTTCCCTCTCTCTCTTCATTCTCTTTGTCTCTCTCTCTCTCTCTCTCTCTCTCCACGTACGGCCGACCAACCTCCAGCGAGATTCCGGCATCCGTTTTCGACACCTCCCGGCTCGTTGGAAAGATCTCATCGGGCTGAGTCCGGATTGGTGTCTTCCAGCCGCCAACTCCGCCGGACGACGCCACACTCACCGGCCAAAGTTTTAAAAAATACCCAAACTTCCGATCGTGATATCTTCGCCGTCCGGTGTCCGATTGAGGTGATTCCAGTCCCAATAGACTCAGAGCGAAGAGACGAAGAAAACCGTACCAGCAGCACGGCTTGATTCTGACCGGAGTGTCACCGCCCGTGGTGGTCAGATTTCTCGCCACCGCCGCCCTCTACCTCCCTCCTCCGGCTGCCGTGAACGACACCGCCCAGCTCATTAGCTTCAGAGGGAGCCGACGAGTCGTTCTGGGCCACCAGCCATGGTCACCGCCGTTGGCTTGTCGGAAAATGAGCCGCCGCCGCCGTGAGAAAAATGGGATGATGGTTCCGGTGATCTAGCCGTTGGATCATCGTGATCTTGGTGTCAAAAAACTCAGAATCTCACGGGTAATGAAAGTCCTCAATCAATTTTGAAGATCCGTGGCTGAAAAACAAAGATTCAAGATTCAAAATTCGGCCAGAATTGAGGATCTCGATCCAAGTTGTTAGAGGCCGAATTTGGTAAAATTGACATCGCCATTGGATTCAGGGTGATCTAGCCGTTGGATCATCGTGATCTTGGTGTCAAAAAACTCAGAATCTCACGGGTAATGAAAGTCCTCAATCAATTTTGAAGATCCGTGGCTGAAAAACAAAGATTCAAGATTCAAAATTCGGCCAGAATTGAGGATCTCGATCCAAGTTGTTAGAGGCCGAATTTGGTAAAATTGACATCGCCATTGGATTCAGAACTATTGATTTAAAGGGGGTAAGACCCAAGTCCACCGCGGGATTCAGCACCGGGAAGCTCCATGGCCGGATTTTGGCGAAGCTTCGTTTCTCAGCTTCTCGACTTCCGATTGACGATCCGTTTTGAGGTAGGGGTCCTATTACTTAACTTTTGTGGAATTTTATTTAATTTAATTTATTTTGTTATATTTGAGAAGATTGAAATTGTATATCAAACTTATTTATTACTGTTATACGACGTGACTTGAAACAAAACCATTAGGGGGCCCGTCCTGTAATGTACAGCGTGGCCAAGAGATTTTGACATAATTTTAGAATCTGACACAAAAGCATGGTTAGGAGAATGTAAACCGGACACGATAGTGAGATAGTGTGCTAACAGTAGGTGTGGCCGTTCACCATCCCTGGGTGTGAACCCGAAAAGGTAAAAAAGGGGAGAGGTGATGACGCTCTCCGGCGTTGAGAATCCCCAAGGTTACTGTACAGTGGTTGCGTCTTGGTGAGGGCTCGGAACGACAGTTCACCCTTGCCCGTGGTTCGAGAACTGATCTAGTAGGGACGCCGAGATAGAGCTCCTTGCTATCAGTGCCTCTGAATCACCGCGCCCTTCGGGGGTTTTTTTCGTCACGAGCGTACGGATTAGGTTATCTCACTGATACTGATCATCTGACTCATTATACATAAAACATAAAAACTACTAACCATGCAGGTTTAATTGGAAAACTAAATAAAATTAAAGGTGAGTAATAGTCCTCCTACTGAGCATTTCATGCTCACCCCTTTTCTCTTCCTATCCCTAGGTGGTGTGCAGTGTAATCTTTCAGACGAGGAGTAGACATCTCACAGTGTGCACGTGTTGGAGACCTATCCCTTCTTTTGGTCTTATTCTTTTATGTAAGATTCTGACTGGGTTGTTTTCAACATGGATGTGACTGATGATGGTTGTATTATTTTAGTATTTTACTTGGTGCTACATTGTACTGTGGATTTCTAGTTTAATTTTCTTTGTCGAGTTGTGATTTTAATCATGAGTTTGTCGTTAAAAGTCCCATGGGCACTTGTTGTTTATATTTCATGAGTTATATTTTATTTTTATTTTCGTTTATCCCTCGTATTTTATTCTTATTGCGTAACCCCCACCTAGGGGTGTTACAAATTTTGGTAAGAGCCTAGGTTGGGAAACCTAGGGAATGTAGCACTATTTTACACGGTTTTAATTGGGTTTTATCCTTTTTTGAGTAAATCATCATCAGTACTAATCCTGTCTAATTTTCACAGTCAAATCAAAAAATATGCCGCCAAGGCGTAATCCCCAACCTGCTGCCCCAGCTTTCGATATGGAACAATTTGCTACCATGTTCCAAGCCTTTCAAAATGCCCAAAATCCTCCACAGGATCCAAATCCAGCTCAACAACGCCTGACATTGCTTGAAAAGTTCATGAAGCAGAAACCTCCTACTTTTATTGGCGAGCCAGATCCGTTAGCCGCCATGCAATGGTTAAAGAGCATCAAAAAGAAACTCCGAACTTTAGGAATTCCACCGGAATACTGTGTTGATTTTGCAACCTACATGTTTGAAGGAAAAGGCGAAAAGCGGAGCAATGGCTAGAAAGTCAGGGGGAAGACTATGATATACCTAATCTTCCTTGGGATGAGTTTGAGGCACTGTTCAAGAGGACGTTTATTCCTGAGAACCATCGACTGAGGATGATCAGAGAATTTGATGACTTGGTACAGGGTGATATGACAATAGCACAATATCATGCCCGGTTTATCGATCTATCTCGTTACAATC
>NW_010367553.1:164853-167051 GCF_000414095.1 Morus notabilis
TGTGCTTAGAGATTCTTGAAATTAAGATTCTCAAACTATACTTGTACTGAAAATTATTCCGCCTTAAAATACTGCGAGAATTTATCGATCGAATTTACTTGATCGAAACATGAACTTAACATGAAATTTGCTATAGAATTTAGGAATACATATATTAATTCCATAAATTCTCCATTCACAATATAACATAATATTTTCTAAGAAAATCCTTGGCTTAAAAATACATGAATTGTATTATTTAAGGTCTAAAATTTTCTCAGTCATTACAAGTAGCTCTTCAGGTAGCGGACGTTTCCAGCCTTACGCTTGTTATTCCTGTGGGCAACCCGGACACCTTAAGCGAAATTGCCCAAACCGTCCGATGCAGTCGCCTTTAGCTCCTGGGGGACAACAGAGTAGCCATACTGGTTCAGCTTTACAGGTTTAATTGGAAAACTAATTAAAACTAAAGGTGAGTAATAGTCCTCCTACTGAGCATTTCATGCTCACCCCTTTTCTCTTCCCATCCCCAGGTGGTGTGCAGTGTAATCTTTCAGACGAGGAGTGGACGTCTCACAGTGTGCACGTGTTGGAGACCTATCCCTTCTTTTGGTCTTCTTCTTTTATGTAAGATTCTGACTGGGTTGTTTTCAACATGGATGTGACTGATGATGGTTGTATTATTTTAGTATTTTACTTGGTGCTACATTGTACTGTGGATTTCTAGTTTAATTTTCTTTGTCGAGTTGTGATTTTAATCATGAGTTTATCGTTAAAAGTCCCATGGGCACTTGTTGTTTATATTTCAGGAGTTATATTTTATTTTTATTTTCGTTTATCTCTCGTATTTTATTCTTATTGCGTAACCCCCACCTAGGGGTGTTACAGTATATAGGTCAATATTTAGTTATAGAAATTAATATGCTATAATTTATCAAGTTATGGTTCATAACCAGATAAATTATGGACAAATTTGTCAAGTTTTGGTTCATAACCATACAAGTTATGGACAAAAACCGTCAATAACTTGTCAAGTTATGGTTCATAACCAGACAAATTTTAGACAAAAACAATAATTTAGTCTATTTATTAAGTTATGTAAACTATTAGCCTATTAATTTTAATTCATCTCAAATCTTGATATATTTTCCTCTTTCTTCCTAATTTAAATCTAAACATACAGTCGAAGAGATATATAGATATTTTTTAACTATGTGTCAACCTCTCTTTTTTCCTTCATATTTATTTATTTTTTTTACTTTCTATTTCTTTTCACTTTTGGTTTCTGGCTTTTTTCTCCCTTTAGCTTAGAACCTATATACAATTTATTTATAGCCTTTTCTTTTCTTTTTCTGATTTATTTTTTTTTCTTATTTCTTTTGCTGATTGTCTATTTTTATTTTTCTCCTAATATTCTTTGACAATTCATTTTTTTTTATAATATCCTTCTTTAAAATACTCACTTTCTTTTGCTTAAAATAATTCCTTTCAAGTATCTTTCTGATTTAAGTTTTTTTTTTTTTTTGGTCAAAAACTCCTATACAACTTTAACTCTTTTTTCGGTGTGATTTTTTGAGTATTTATTTTATTTTATTCTAATTAATGGACTTAATTTTTAAAAAGATCACGTATTTTGACATGTAATCAAATTTACAGAATTATTCTCTACTTGCATAATACGGGGCTCAATACTAGTTCTTAAATCGAAATATTATTCTCTAAATGGGGCCTTTTTTCTTCTTTTGTGGGAGTTGTTCCTGAGGCTGCTTTTCCCCCCTCTATTTTCTCGGACTACTCTGAGTGGTTGCCCGCTTAGGTGCCCCTATTTTGTGTTTCGCGGCCGTTTGGGCTTGTTATGAATCTCCGTTCTTACCTCCAAAAAAAAAAAAAAAAAAACAAAACAAAGGATGATATAATGTCCAAATATTGATTTTCACTTTAAAAATTATCTGCAATTTTACTTTAATTATAAAACTATTTAAAAATATATGTATAATAACTCTGCTAGCCCTAGTTTCAGTACCATAAAAATTACAACATATATGTATACTAACGCTGCTAATTTAAAAATGCTGATAATTAATGTATGAGAGCATAAAAATTACAATTTTAGGCGTTCAATTTTATGCCGATAGGGTAGTTTTGGTCCAGCTAGAATTTTTTTATGTTGTATATGTAATGACTGAGAAAATTCCAGACTTTAAATAATACAATTTATT
>NW_010367554.1:0-1107 GCF_000414095.1 Morus notabilis
CTGACGGATTGTGGGCCTCATTACGACACCAAAAGTTTTCACCTTTCCCATCCCATTCGTAGATCGCGATGAGGGATTCGATCTAACGGCTGATGGGCCCCGTTACGACACCAAAAGTTTCGCCGTTCCCGTGGCAGTTGTAGATCACGAAGAGAGCTTAGATCAAATCGCTGATGGGCCCCATTTCAACACCAAAGTTTGTCGCCGTTCCCGTGGTGGTTGTAGGGCGCAAAGAGAGCTTCGATCTAACGCCCGATGGGCCCTGTTAGGACACTAAAAGTTTTCGCCGAACACGTAGCAGCTGTAGATCGCGAAGAGAGGTTCGATCTAATGGCTGATGGGCCCCGTTACGACACCAAAAGTTGTCGCCGTTCCCGTGGCAGTTGTAAAGTGCGAAGAGAGCCTCGATCTGACGGATTATGGGCCCCGTTACGACACCAAAACTTTTCACCGTTCCCGTGGCAGTCGTAGATCACGAAGAGAGCATTGATCTAAGGGCTGATGGGCCCCATTACGACACCAAAAGTTGTCGTCGTTCCCGTGCCATTCGTAGATCACGAAGAGTGCTTCTTTAATCTAACGGTTGATGGGCCCCGTTACGACACCAACATTTGTCGCCCTTCCCGGGGCGGTTGTAGAGCGCGAAGAGAGCTTTGATCTAACGGCTGAGGGGCCTCATTTCAACACCAAACGTTGTCGCCATTCCAGTGGTAGTGGTATGGCGCGAAGAGTGCTTCGATATAACGTCTGAAGGGCCGGCCCCGTTATGACACCAAAGGATGTCCCCGTTCCCATGGCAGTTGTAGAGCATGAAGAGAGCTTTGATATGACAGATGATGGGCCCCGTTATGACACCAAAAGATTTTGCCGTTCCCGTGGCAGTTGTAGAGCGCGAACAGAGATTAGATCTATCGGTTGATTGGCGCCGTTACGCACCAAAAGTTTTGAGCGTTCCTTTGGCCTTTGTAGATCGCGAAGAGAGCTTCGATCTAACGGCTAATGGGGCCCGTTACGACACAAAAAATTGTCACAGTTTCGTGGCGGTTGTAGAGGACGAAGAGAGCTTTGATCTGACAGATTGTGGGCCTCGTTACGACACCAAAAGTT
>NW_010367554.1:1172-1360 GCF_000414095.1 Morus notabilis
AAAAGTTTCACCGTTCCCGTGGCAATTCTAGATCACGAAGAGAGCTTCGATCAAACCGCTAATGGGCCCCATTTCAACACCAAAAGTTGTCGCCGTTCGCGTGGCGAATGTAGGGCGCAAAGAGAGTTTCACTCTAACGCCCGATGGGCCCCGTTAGGACACCAAGAGTTTTCGTCGAAAACGTGGCA
>NW_010367555.1:0-2538 GCF_000414095.1 Morus notabilis
GTGACAGTAATGCTTTGGTTATCATGTCAGCCGGATTTTCATCTGTAGATACCTTCTCCAGAAAAATCTCCTTCTTGGCTATGATTTCTCGGATGAAATAGAGCCTCACATATATGTGCTTGCTTCTTTCATGGTACACTTGATTTTTAGCCAAATGTATTGCACTTTGGCTATCACAATACACTTTGGCTGCAACCTGTTTGACTCCTAACCTTGCTGCAATTCCCTTTAACCATTTGGCCTCCTTTATAGCTTTTGTCAAAGCCATAAATTCGGCTTCAGTTGTTGAAAGTGAAACAACCTGCTGCAAGTTAGCCTTCCAACTAACAACATTCCCACAAACTTTAAACACAGATCCTGTAAAAGACCTCCTATTATCAACACAACCTGCATAGTCTGAATTCACAAAGCCAATAACAGCCTCCAAGTCACTACTATGTCTTCTATACAGTAATCCAACCCCTGCTGATCCTCTAAGATACCTGAATATCCACTTCACAGCCTCCCAGTGAGCCTTCCCTGGATTAGCCATATACTTGCTAACTACACTTACTACATAAGCTAGGTCCGGTCTGGTACAAACCATCGCATACATCAAGCTCCCTACTGCACTTGCATAAGGTATTCTTTCCATATAAGCAACTTCATCTTCACCTGATGGGGAGTCCTCCTGTGACAGCTTGAAATGTTGACCCATAGGTGTCAAAACTGATTTGCAATCATACATTTTGAACCTTTTAAGCACTTTCTCAACATATCCTTTCTAAGAAACAAATAGAACTCCTTTGTCCCTGTCTCTGACAATGTCCATGCTGAGAATTCTTTTGGCAGGGCCCATGTCCTTCATTTCAAATTCTCTCTTTAGTTGTTGCTTCACTCTATCAAGTTCGACCTTATTTTTACATGCTAAAAACATGTCATCATATCTCCACCTAATCCAGGCTTACTGATGAATTGAATATGTGTTTACATTTGCGTTTTTCTAACTCATTATTTTATGAGTTTTTAGGTGTTTTTAGAAGTTATTTATGTGTTTTCAATTTATTTTGTAGGTTTGTTTCAGATGGAGTCCATTGGTGATTTTTGGGAATTTTTGGAGCAAAATTGAAGAATGGGCGCTAAGGCTTTGTAAAGGGGCACCTAGGCTTCGAAGATAGAGGAAAAACAAGTTTTTCAGTACAACAAACCTGAGAGCAAAGCGCCTAGGCACCATAAAGTGGAGCCATGGCGCCAAAAACAAGTTCTCCAGTACTACAAACCCGAGAACAAAGCGCCTAGGAGCCATAAAGTCAAGCCATGGCACTACGAAGAAGAAAATTGTAAATCGTAAATTTGCCGAGCAGCGCCATGGTGCCCAGGGACAGAGCCATGGCGCCACTTCAAATTTCTGAAGGCCTGTGTTATGACGCCGTAGCGCCATTGAAGCAGAACGACGGCACCAGTTCAGGATTTTCATGTTTTAATCTCTAAATAATTACCAAAAGTGTCATTACGACCCCGAACCTATAAATAGGAATTTTTAGACTCAATTAGGTCAGGCTGAGACTTAGAAAAGAGAAAGGATAACTTTTCTACTGCAGAGGAGAAGACGAATCACCCGGGAACGAAATTCTGCTTTAATTCGTCAAAATAGTTTCTTCTTCTCTTCTCATATTTAAGAATATTGTTAAGATGTTTTATCTTTTCATTATGTTCTAAGTTTCCTATTCTAGGGCTACGATGTAGCCGGATCATGATGTTTTGAATTATGTTATCATATCAATCGAAGAATTATTCGTCCTAGTTAAGTTTTCATCACTGTTCTTAATGCTTCTAATTAATTGGCCACTAATTGGATGATTAGTTAATTCATAATGAAACCGGAAGGAGATTTATGTTTTTCGATCATTGTGTTGAATTCCATTGATTGCATGTAAGATAGGGATATACTTGCATGGTTGGTGTGGTTGCTACATGGAAATCTATAAAACTTAATGACTCTTTAATTGTTTGAAATTCACATAGGAATATAATGGGTTAGCAATTAAGGGGATTTTTGATGTAACTCGGAAGGGAGCATCGATTAATTTAGGGATTTTTGACTGTCAATTAAGGGGAATAATTTAATATTGATTAGATAGATAATTCAAGGCGGAATGGTTTGGTGAAATCAGAAACCCTAGAGCTTGTTAATATTGAATTTTGATAATTACTTAAATTATTAATTAGATTGTTTAGTTTTATTTATATAAAAATTCTGACTTGCTTGTTTCGTTCAAATAAAGTTAGTATTGATACAATTTTGGTAATTAATATTATTCAGTCCTCGTGGGACGATACTCGTTTCTACGAACTTTACTACTTGATACGATAACGTGCACTTGCGTTTACGAAAATACGTAACACTTACTGAACACACAACACTTGTTGTGAAAAATCGTAACGCAAGTATACGCTATCGCAATCAAGTAATATAATAGTGAATAAGAATATCGTCCCACGAGGATTGTTGTTTACTAATTACCGAAATTATATTAACCCTAATTTTATTTGAATAAT
>NW_010367555.1:2726-5544 GCF_000414095.1 Morus notabilis
AATTATTATTCTTTCTCAAGCAACAATAATATTAATCCAACAAGCAAAATCTACATCTCTGTCAGACTTCTAAACCTGTTGAAAATCATTAAGTGTAAGAAATTCAAAAGAACTGCACAAGCATCATAGATATCTCTATCCTATGAACAACTCATGGTATTTTAATTAAGAGCTTATTCAATTATCACCTCTCAGTCTCAAATCAAATACAAAATCATGTAATAGTTGGCCAAACAATCACAAGCATTAAGAATAAATTGAAATACTCAGAATATATGGATTAAACATCAATTACTTAAAAAGAAGATTGAGAATTCGAACATTCATAATTTGGTTACATCGTAGCCCTAGAAAAAGGAATTAGTTCATCTTTAAACAAAATAAATTCCTAAATAAAGTCTTAATCATTGGAAAGGAAAGAAAAGAACTAGTTTGGAGTTGAATTGAAGCGTCTCCGTCTCTGGATTTGAGCCGTTCTTCTTCTCCGTCCCAATTCTCCTTTTCTCCTCTTGAATACTCTCTCAAAAGCCAGCCGTCATTCCACAGTCTAAAAGTCTCCTCTAATTGCCCTAGAATCATCTATTTATATGTTTCGGAGCATTAGGGTCAAAACGGGTAAGTTTTCGCGCGATTGGCCTTCAAAACGCGTAATTTCTCGCGTCGTAGCGCTGCGGCGCTGACTTTCCAGCGCTGCGGCGCTACAGTGTCAAATGCCTGGGCACTGCGGCGCTGTAATGGGCGCCTAAGCGCTGCCCATTCTGCCCGGTGCACAATTTTTGCCGGATTTCAGCGCCGCAGCGCTGTAAACTAGCGCCAAAACGCCATCAGTTCTGCCCAATACGCTAATTCCATAAAACTCAGCGCCAAGACGCTATAGATTGGCGCCTAAGCGCTATGATTGCTGTCTTTTTCCACCGAAATTTGTCCAAAACCTTCCAAATCATAGACTTCCACCTATCGTTCAAACAAAGAACGAAAACACACATAAAAACTAACAAAAACCTCGAAACCAACTAGATATTAAGTCTAAAACGATACCAAATGAGCGAGTAAAACTCACTCATCAAATACCCCCAAACTTAATATTTTGCTAGTCCTCGAGCAAAACAAAGATCGAAGAAAGAAAACTAAGAGAAATAAATAAAAAATATATATATATATAAAAAAACAAGTTAAACGACACTTAAATAAATGAAACTTTACTTGAGTATTAATTCGGCGTTGTTTCACAAAACATGCCTCAGAGATCTCACATAACTTACAGCTCAAGAAAGACTTTAAACTTTTTGAAAGTTTAGAATTTTAACTCGAATGCTGTTCTCAACCCCACCTAAGACTCCTTATGTGTGTGTGTGAATAATCAATTACATATATCCAAATGCAACCCAGATGAGTTTATGCAAATAAGTGAATCAAGATATATCTCTATTATTTCGAACTCCATAGGCTTACTTTTCTTATCACTCTCCACTAATGTCGGTCAATAAACCACCAAGGATCATTAGGACTTTATTAAGCTTGAAATTGATTGGTTAGGGATTAAGGTGGGATAAAATGATATGAATGAGGCTCTTAACTCCCTAAACTCATCAATTACTCTAGGATCCTCTTGTAGAACTTCTAACTCAATATCTCATATATATCCGCCATTTGCCATCAACATTCTTGTCTCCACTCTTTATTTCTTTTCTTTTTTTTCGTTTTTCGTTTTTTTTTTTATACGTACGACAGATACCGAATTTCATTTGGAGACATCACAAAAAATATTAAACATATCCATACACCTCCCCACTCCAAACACAGCTCAACGTGCATCCTAGAATAATCAACAAGCTCAAGGGACAGGGTGAAAGATAGGATTTATTTAAAGGCTAAGCTAATAATGTGGATGACAAAGAAAAGTTTAATCAAGCTCAAAGAGGTGACTAGGGGTATTATTTCAACAGGGTAAGTTCAGATGGCTTAAACGATCCAAAAATGGCCTAAATCATTTTCTTAGTGATAAATTGCCTGGGATTTCACCTCGAGTGATAATCAAGCAAGTTCTAGAGTCCGGTGAGATCTTAATAAACACGAAATTCACATAAACTTTCTCTAAGTTCACAACATGGTCAAGTGTTCTTAATTATGTGCTCAACAATGTAAGGAAATCATAAGTAGAGTAAAACCAACAAACAAGTCAAGCACACAAACAATCAAATTATTCATTGTCTCCCAGGACCATATTTAAGTTCAATCGTTGTCTCATCATCGGCCGGGGTGAAACAAGCCGAACTAAAGCTCAAGTTTTTTTTTTTAATAAACTGAATAAAATAACATAAAATAAGATAGTTAACTCCCTCAAACTTAAAACTGACATTGTCCTCAATGGAAAAGTAAAGCAAGAGAGTTTAGAGGACTTCCCTGAGTAGTTGTCAGTCAGTGTCTTTATTAGGTGCAAGAGGAGGTGCGGAAGTTGCAAGGGTTTTTATTTTATTTTATTGGAGGTAGCGCCAAGGCGCTGCATGGTAGCGCCAAAGTGCTACGTGCTCTGCCATTTTTTTCCAAAACGCTCTCTTTTGAGCGCCAAAGCGCTACTGCTGCTGCCAAATCTGTGCTTTCATTCTTGCTAATGCCTGCTTGAGTTTCGTTTCAATTGCAAATCCTTAGAGCAACCCCAAAACTTGTTTATTAACTTTAATGTCTTCAGCTGGACGTTTGGAGAAGTGCTCGTCAAATAACGGCTTTCGCCCATAATAAGTGTCATACAACATGATATATGGGTCTAGATTATGGATGCCCTCAAGCTTGGCATGATTTGGAAGTATTCGGCTCATTG
>NW_010367555.1:7613-20693 GCF_000414095.1 Morus notabilis
GCCTAAGCACTATGATTGCTGTCTTTTTCCACCGAAATTTGTCCAAAACCTTCCAAATCATAGACTTCCACCTATCCTTCAAACAAAGAACGAAAACACACATAAAAACTAACAAAAACCTCGAAACCAACTAGATATTAAGTCTAAAATGATACCAAATGAGCGAGTAAAACTCACTCATCAATAACTATCAAATTCACACCTATTGAAACTGTTTTGAATCATAAAAGAATCAAAACGCTTATACCATTGCCTTGGGGACTGTTTCAGTCCATACAAGGACTTTTTCAAGAGGCAAACCAAATTCTCTTTACCTTTTTCCAAGAATCCTTCCGGCTGCGCCATGTAAATGCTCTCCTCAAGTTCACCATGTAGGAAAGCTGTCTTTACATCTAGTTGCTCCAACTCCAAATCACCTTTTGCAACCATTGACAGGAGAATTCTTATGGAACTGTATTTCACGACCGGTGAAAATACTTCGTTGTAGTCTATTCCTTCTCTTTGGGAGAATCCGTTGGCGACTAGTCTTGCCTTGTACCGAGGTTTCTCCACACCAGGTATGCCTTCCTTGAACTTGAACACCCATTTACTTCCAATTAGCTTTTGTTTTGGCGGCCTCTGTACCAGCTTCCAAGTTTGGTTCTTATGTAAGGACTTTAGCTCATCTTCCATTGCATCCTTCCACTGGTTACAATGCTTGCTATTTATTGCCTCTCGAAAGGATCTAGGCTCTAGATCTTCAACCTCGGATGCTGCTGTCAGGGCAAAGGCTATTAACTCTGCATAGCCAAATCTTTCAGGTGGCCTTACGCGTCTTCTCTGTCTATCCCAAGCCAATGCGTAGTCCTGCAAATGACCTGAGCTACTTGACCTTGCCAAGTCTTCATTTTCAGGTTGATCAAAATTTTCTGGTGCTGGTTCATCTTCAGCCTCTGCTTGTTCTTTGCTAAGGTTGAGCCAACTATCTGAGTGCATTGAACCCTCCACCTCGAATTGTAATTTCTCTGACTCCCAGCTGTGGTCACCATTTACAGGTTCGGATTCAGTCTTATCGCCTTAGAGTAATACATTTCTGATTCTCTAAAGACTACATCCCTACTGTTAAACACCTTTAGATGCCCCTTTTGCACACACCAGAGTCTGTAGCCTTTTACTCCTTCTGGATATCCCAAGAACATGCACCTTAGTGCTCTAGGCTCCAACTTCCCCTGATTGATGTGAGCATAGGCTGTACATCCGAATACCCTTAAGTGCTCCAAATTTGGAGGATGGCCTGACCACTTTTCCTCTGGCGTTTTAAGGTCAATAGCTACTAAGGGACTTATGTTAATCAAGTAAGCTACAGTCATTACAGCCTCTGCCCAGAAAACCTTCGAAAGATTTGTATTTGAGAGTAAGCATCTAACCCTCTCTAGAATTGTCTTGTTCATCCTCTCTGCAAGACCATTCTGTTGAGGGGGTTTTCTAACAGTGTGATGCCTTGCCACTCCATGATCTTTACAGAACTGAGTGAACTCACTCCCACAGTACTCTAAACCATTGTCTATTCTCAATTTTTTAAGCTTCCTGCCAGTTTGATTTTCTACTAAAATTTTCCATTCCTTAAACTTTTCTAGAGCATCATTCTTATTCTTTAGGATATAAATCTAAAGTTTTCTAGAATAGTCATCAATTATAGACATAAAATACCTAGCTCCGGAGTGTGATGGAACTCTTGATGCTCCCCAAAGGTCTGAATGGACATAATCCAAAATTGCCTTCGTGTGATGCACTCCTGTTGAGAACTTGACCCGGCTTGCCTTCCCATATATGCAGTGTTCACAAAAGGGCAAATCGTGAAGCTTGTCTCCTCCTAGAAGTCCTTGTTTCTCTAGCTCCTTCAAGCCTTTTTCACTGATATGGGCCAGCCTCTGATGCCAGAGCTGAGTTTTTAAATACTCAGCCCTCTCAGCTGGTGCAGCCACTCCTATTGCCGTTTTCCTTGAAGCAGATATAGTCCATTATCAAGGAGTCCTTTCATGACCATCATGGATCCCTTGATAACCTTCAAGATCCCTCCTTCAGCCTTGATGCAGTAGCCTTGTGAATCCATCATGCCAAGAGAGATCAAGTTCCTCTTTAACTCTGGAACATATCTCACACCGGTTAAGACTCTTTCAACCCCATCTGCCAGCCTCAGTCGAATGTCTCCAATACCCAGAACTCTACAGGCCTTGTTGTTCCCGAGCAATACCTGTCCATTATTGCTTACCCTGTAATTCTGGAACCAAGACTTATGTGGGCACATGTGAAATGAGCACCCCAAGTCCATAACCCATTCCAGGTTTGTGTTTTCATCTGAAACACAGAGCAACTCAGAACTCTCATAGCTATCCGAAGCTACATCTGCATCCCTTGAGTCCTTCTGTTTTTCACCACCCTGCTTTCGACGATCTAGGCAATCCTTCTTTAGATGACCTTCTTTATGACATACAAAACACTTTCTCCTGAACTTGGACTTCGATCTTGGCCTATACTTGTTCTTGAACTCGCATATTTCTGGCCTTCCTCGAACATTTAGAACCTCAGCTGTAGTTGCTATTGAATTTCAATGGTAACTAATTTCAAAATTAAGGGTGTACTTTACTAAAATTAAATTGCACTCTCTGCTATTTTTTTCCTCTGGTTTAGCTTCTTATGGTCGTAACTCTTTGTGTTTTTTCCTCGGGTTTTCCTTAAAACTTCCAATTATTACTCAATGAGTTATCGTCTGCATGTGCTTGTGATTATAGAAAACTGATTAAAAAATGAAAATATCTTCCGCAAGATTCATACTAAATATTAAATATTGAATATTGATTACGATTAAAAGCAACACTGTTCTCATGAAACTATTGTGTATATGATTAAATATTTAAGTAACTATTAAAACCACACCAATATAAATTGAAATATTTTTAATGATAGTATAAATATATATCCATAGGTATATATATATATATATATATATATACTCAGAGCTTCCTCCAGTCCTTGTTGAACGAGTAATGCCCTAATCTTCAATCTCCACAGGGCAAAATCGTTTTTGCCTATGAACTTCTCAATCTCAAACTTTGATAGTCCCATTCTGAATCTCCACCACAAGCTCTGACACCAAATTGTGAGAAATCTGACCAAGAACTGAATCTCAGAACTCAAGAACAAGAAGAACAAAAGAATCAATTTGTACATAAGAATGAAGAAGATGAATTCTGGAAAAACCTCAACTGGAATTTTATTCACGGAGATAAATTTCTCAAGTATTTACACTTTCAAGAAATCTCTCACTCTCTCTATGGTTTCTATACAGAAAACCTCGCTTCAAGAAGATAAACTCTCAGATAATGACCTTTTTGGAATACGTACTAGCTTATTCTGTAGCTATATTCCTAAACCGCCTTTATCTCTAATCTTGATCTCCTGTAGATCTGTACACCGAGCCTCCTCTGTAGCCTCCTTTGTAGACCAACTTAGACCAAGTCCAAGGTGCCACTTCACCAGTTGAATTAGCAGCCACGTAATCCCAACAGATACTATGGAAAAATAGGAGAAGAAAAATATTTCTTATTCTCTGAATTAATTCTATACAGCCGGTCCTCTTAGGGTTTTATACACAAAAGTAGAATCTCCTAAATTACACCTTATCCCATTATTCATGGGATATCAGGAAACTAACTGATTACCTTAATCCTAGGTATACAAAATATAAATTTCAAACTTTCCTAATATATCCTATTTACAAAATCAATAGATTGCGTTTTCCACACTCCCCCTCAAGCTGGTGAATAGGTGTTCACCATTCCCAGCTTGGACACAAGATTCTGAAACACTGAACTATTAAGTCCTTTCACAAAAATAATTGAAAAAAAAAAATTTCAAGTTAAATTTAGAATAGTGCACAAAGGGAACTCTCATTTATATTATATATATATATATATATACATATATTTTATTTTTCTAAAATGATCTTTTTCGAGTTAATGCATGTTCATTTTTACATCTAAGTTATACTATTTCCTTTTGTTTTTATAAGTTTTAAATGTTATTTGTTTACTTTTCTCCAATCCCACTACATTTCTTTTCATTATAATTTTTATCGGAAGCTTTTCTAGCTCCCAAAGATTTGTGTTACAACGACAATAATTAACATATTGAGGCATATATAATTTTTTATTGATTATATTTTCGCAAAAGTTATTAGAAATTATAAATATAACTTTAGAAAATCTTATTTAATATTAATTTTAAGTGGAAATAGCAAATAATTATTTATATTTCATTTTCTTCTTAAAACTTTATTTTTCGGTTACTTGATTAAATATTTCTGCTAGAGTTAAAGAGAATACCAAATTATAAAAATAAAAATAAAAACCTTTAAAATTTAACATGTATGTATCAAAACACTCATGAACACACTAAATTTACACGTGCCAAACACGTGGCTCTGACTAGAATATATATAATATAATATAGCTATATATGTATCTTTTTCTTTTCAGTTTGATAAAGTAATTAGAGAAATAAAAATCGTGCGAATCCGGCACTTGGGCATTTTCTAAACAAACAGCTTCAAATGAAGCAGTACAACAAACACACAAAGAAGCTTGAGCAGTAGGCTCATACATTGGTTATGAATCAGAATCCTTTCAAAAACAAGCCTCGAATAAAAAAATAAAAAAATAAAAAACACACGCACGTGCGCACTCAGAGTAGAATCTTGTTTGTCCACAGCAATATTGCACTTTTAACTTCTCAGTCTCGATCCCCTCAGAACCCTGCCAATCAGTAATTTGATTAACTGGTTAAAATGAAAAGACTAAATACAAATATAATCACAGCTATATAAACATATCACTCCACTTAAATAGGTTAATCTTTGAAACGTAAAAATTATTCTTCTCCTTTACGTACTTATCTCCTCAAACTCTAATAAAAACTATACATCAAAAACAATGATGAGCTTAATATGAATATCCTGTAGAAAATTTAAAAAAAAAAAAAATAAGAGAGAATGTATTCTTACCTTCTTTCTTGTCAAATTGCTTCCATGTATACAACCCCTCAGCATCTCGCGAACCTATAAAAACCCCTGGCACGTTCTTTACCCTTGAAAGGTCCGAATTTGGAGTGATTGAATGTAGCTTTGTGACTAGCTGATGACCCATATCAACAAAACTAAGTTGTTTGAGGTGAGCTAGAAATTCAACCCCCAATGGAACTTTCCTCCAATAATTTGCAGTCCTGCAACCTTAATACTTGAAGATGTGGTATAGCTCCTTCTTGCACCGTCACATGTCTCAATTTGCCCAATCTGCATAGTACTAACTCCTTGAGCATTTGGAAACCTCCAGCTTTGACACACAACTCCTCGCCATCATAAGCGTCGTCGAATACGAGTTGTTGTAGATTGGGAAAAGCTCGAAGAGATTCGAGCGGATCAAGCTGTAACTTACTCCACTTCAACTGTAGCCAATGCGGTAGCCTCTCCAAACGTCCATACATAAACAACCTTTGAAGGTATTGAGGAGGTGATGAAATATTCTGCACATCAAGGATTTCGTCTTTTTCTCTCTATTAATAAGCATAAAGCATATCCATGTTCTGCTCCTAATTATTGAATGGCCAACCTCCTCAGCTGCGTAAGATTTTTGAGGGATCTCATTTAAATCAACACAATTATTCAAAGCACCAATGACATTTTTGAACAGAGAACCATCAATCTTGGAATGAAATACTCTGATATTGCCAAGACAACGGAGTTGTGCTAAATCAACACCATTGTTGGTTGGCACCTTGGAGCTCACGTCACATGGTTCATCTAAACAAATATATATGCGGAAATTAGGCAATGTAAAAAAAATAAATAAAAAAAACGACGTTCTCTCTCAATGTCATTGGTACATACACATAAAATTCAATGGGGATAATCGGGCAGGTAAAATTCAGGAAAAGTTGATTATGAACTTACTCGTATGTTTTCATTCGTGAGAATGAAACCGAACATCTAGCACATACAACTGTAGTAAGCCAATTTTCCATGTTCGAATCTTAGAGTCTGCCATTATGAAATTAAGAACTCGATATTAGTACCAGAGAAGAGAAAACATAAAAAGAGGAAGAATAATGAATTCCTGAAAACATTTTCATCTCTATATATTACATTGGCATGAAGCTTCACTAGTTCCTTGGCTTTTATTGCAGAGCTTGAGTATTGCCTTTCATCTCTTTGCATTTCAATCAGTCGTTATAACAGTTGGCAAGGCTCTGCAGCAAAAAAATAATAATAATAAAATATAACAACAGCAGACATGACAATTACATTGAAGACTTACTAAAACAAAATGAAAAAAAAAAAAAAAAAAAAAGATTTAAAATGATGTAGAAATAAATAAAGCTTTATGTGCGCATGTATGAATGTAGACCTATTGTAGATTATGAATATCAAACCAATTGAAGAAGATAAAATCTATAGGCTGTAGACAAACCTTCTCAGAGTATCGGCCAAGGCGGTGCAATCTGGAATGAATCAATAGTTCTCGAACACAATAAATCTCTTGTAAAAAATACAGTTCCACAATGGAAATGTTCAGCATACAAGTCTCTCCTCCAGTAAATAAATAAACTCCCAGATAAACATGGGCAACTAATTATCAAATTTTATCTTCTAATTATTATTAATATACCTCAATGATTGGTGGCTAGGAGAATCCTCTTGCCCATTTCGTGGCGATATTTCTTCTCAATGGATTAGAACTATACCGAAGACCAAAAGTAGTTGCTCAGACATAAATCAGCAAAAAACAAATAAATAAAAAATAAAAATATCTCAATATAAAACTCTTCAATTGAAGGTTACATCACCTTACTTTGAATAGAAAGAATTCGCATTTCCTCCATATAGCACGCCCATGTCGGTTGCTGTATGCATAAGGAAATAACCCGCATGATAGGGTTAGATGTAACATAAAGAAACAAAAAGGAATAGATCAAATTCTATTACCATCAAAACTTAGATACAACACAAATTACAACAAAAATTTGAAAAAACAAGCAGACCAAACGAATGACGAAAGAGCTTTTGTAGGAACTCTAAAACCACAATTCTAAATATTTTTGCAGATTACCTATTATTTTTGCAGAGAGTGTCTTTCTGCAGATCTACCACCAAAGGCCTCTATAAGAACTCTAAAACCACATTTCTAAATTTTTAAAACTACGCAGGATATACATATCCAAAGTTGGTTCCTAAACAAAAACATGGTTACTAGCTAATGCAGAATTAACATAGCCAATAAGCTGCAGAAAATTAATGTGATGTAAACAGCAAGTAAGATTTATATATGCAAACCTGAATTCCATCGAATTATTCAAATAGGTTAAGCTTCTGTATGGCCTTGCACTGATCACTCCGGGAACGTGGAGACAAAGTCGACTCCTCCAGCAAAATCTTCTCAGTCAACTCCACAGCAGGCAACCTCTCCTTCGAAGCAGAAGATCTCTTCCAGAACAGTCAAGGCAAGATCCTTCTTCATAGTGGTTGCCATGAGATTGGATCCAAACATGAGCGGAAGCCAAAAGCGACAAGGGTGAGCCAACGACTGAAAGACCTCAAACAAGCACTTGGAAGAATTGAAGATGACTCAGCTACAGAACAAAGTCCAGGGCGAGGAGCAACACTTTCTCAATTATGCTCCTTAAAAGAATAAGAACCATACAAATTCTTCCAAAAGATTGACCAAATCCCCGCAGGAATATCAGTAAACTTAATGGCTTTGATTGATTTTATATTGCAGTTCACATGAAAGAACAAGCTTCCCATTGTTGACATAAGCAATTCCAAACATAACCATAGTTGTGAGAGGTAGGAACCAAACCTACATGAAAACATAATTACATCAGTAAACAAAAAGCAATGAACTTTATAGCAGACCATTAGCACATCATAAGTTAACTGTTTCAAAATCCGTTATTTCATTTGAAATTATAAACTGGACATTTCTTGCAACAAAAATTTTTTTTTAAAAAAAAAAAAAAAATTGAGTTCACATAAAAGGGGAAAAAACAACATTCAAATAGGAAAGTATGATATTAGATAGAAATCACAGCTGTTTAGTCTGGAAAATAGAACAAGATGAAACTTGTGGGTTTATTCACTATATATATTTTATGCTTTCTGAAGAGGCACAATAACAAACAAGCTTACTCAAATATTGTTGAGGGAAAAAAAAAAAAAAAAAAAAAAAAAAAAAAAAAAAATATTGTTAAAAAAAAAAAAAAAAAAAAAAACCTTACTCAAATATTGAGGCATGGCAAAAACAAGTTTTCCATTGTGGCTGTAAGTTGTTCCAAGCTTGAATGTAGTTGTGGGAGTAAGGACTTCAATTTAACTAGACCAGTAAGAAAAGTGCAATGAACTTCAATTTATAGAAGTTGAAAATTATTATTCAATTTCTTATTAAAACATTGGCATAAAAGAAGCAGAGTATGAATTGAAGAAAGCACCTACATAAATTATTCCCGAAAAACAGAACGAAGGCAGCTCGTTTAAGAAGATTGAAAAGTACCTGAAGTTGTGGATAACAAGTGGATACACAGCAATCACCATCCTAATACCATCAGCTCACAATCCCTAGCACCCCCCTCAGTGCAAACAAAATAGAAAAAGGATTATAAAGTGAAACCTGGAGTAACAACTTATAATTCCATATATATAAGAAAAAGGATAAAAGAAGAATAAGGAATTAAATAGAACTATTTTTTTACAACTATTTTTTTGGAAGAGAAATAAAAGAATCTTATTAAGAAAATGACAAACGAAGCAAAAAAGACAAAGGGAACCAAAACAGAGGAAGAGCCTCGTATTCCCAAAAGAAAGGACCAATCACTGATGGAAAGTAATAAAATATTATTCAAAATAAAGGAATTAAATAATAAGAGTTGACTTAAAATGGAAAGCAATAATAATTGAAAATAAAGTGGGAAATGAAAAGTACCTGAAAAATAGAAAACCTAAGCGACGCTGACGCCAATGATATGTGGGAAATCTTATGCCAATCTTTGCCCGTTCCTTTCTAACAAACGACATCCGTAGATATAAACTGTGGACGGCAGCCCCTGGTCAGGCAAGCACTCCAGATTTTCGCAATTCCAAATCGTCAACTTTTCAAGGGAGCAGAGGTGTTGAAAGCCCATGCGATTCAGGTCTCTAAGCCTTGGAAAACCATGGATCTCGAGAGAAGTGAGAGATGTGGGCAATTGCCCTTCGAGCAAGCTCTGGAGCTTTTCACAATTCGAAAGGACCAGCTTTTTAAGAGAGATGAGCTGCTCAAGTACTCCCTTCCCATTCTCTTCCACTGCGTTGTACTGGAGATTATTGCACTTCTTAATTTCCAGCTTTTCAAGGGAGATGAGGTGTCGAAGGAAGTCATCACCTATGTCTTCAAGGCTTGGAAGGTATGCGATACAGAGAGAAGTCAGAGAAGCGGGCAACCCAGTTCCTGACAAGCACCGGAGATTTTTGCAATAAGAAATTCTCAACTCTTTAAGGGAGGTGAGATGTTGTAGGCCCTTGCCAAGGTCTTCAAGCTTATTAAGCTCATATAAACAGAGAGTAGTGAGTGATTTGGGCAGCATCTCTCCCGGAAAGCACTGGAGCTCTTCGCAATCTTCGATCATCAACTCTTCAAGAGAAGTGAGGTGTTCAAAGCCCTCCCCATTCAGAACTTGAAGATTCTCAAGGTTCTCAATATAAAGAGAAGTCAGAGTGGTCGGAAGCAATGTCTCTGGAAATTTCATCACATTTTCATAGCGCCCTGAAATCTCTAAGCTTGGAAATCCAATGATATGTGGGAAATCTTATGCCAATCTTTGCCCGTTCCTTTCTAACAAACGACGTCCGTCGATATAAACTGTGGACGGCAGCCCCTGGTCAGGCAAGCACTCCAGATTTTCGCAATTGAAAATCGTCAACTCTTCAAGGGAGCAGAGGTGTTGAAAGCCCATGCGATTCAGGTCTCTAAGCCTTGGAAAAACATGGATCTCGAGAGAAGTGAGAGATGTGGGCAATTGCCCTTCGAGCAAGCTCCGGAGCTTTTCACAATTCGAAAGGACCAGCTTTTTAAGAGAGATGAGCTGCTCAAGTACTCCCTTCCCATTCTCTTCTACTGCGTTGTACTGGAGATTATTGCACTTCTTAATTTCCAGCTTTTCAAGGGAGATGAGGTGTCGAAGGAAGTCATCACCTATGTCTTCAAGGCTTGGAAGGTATGCGATACAGAGAGAAGTCAGAGAAGCGGGCAACCCAGTTCCTGACAAGCACCGGAGATTTTTGCAATAAGAAATTCTCAACTCTTTAAGGGAGGTGAGATGTTGTAGGCCCTTGCCAAGGTCTTCAAGCTTATTAAGCTCATATAAACAGAGAGTAGTGAGTGATTTGGGCAGCATCTCTCCCGGAAAGCACTGGAGCTCTTCGCAATCTTCGATCATCAACTCTTCAAGAGAAGTGAGGTGTTCAAAGCCCTCCCCATTCAGAACTTGAAGATTCTCAAGGTTCTCAATATAAAGAGAAGTCAGAGTGGTCGGAAGCAATGTCTCTGGAAATTTCATCACATTTTCATAGCGCCCTGAAATCTGTAAGCTTGGAAATTTCATCACATCTTCATAAGAATTAATGGCAAGTGCTTTCAAGTTTGATGGAAAGTTACATAACAAGAATTCGGGACAATCTTCTACTTCCACTTGCTCAATAGAAGGTAAATAGTCTGGTAAGCTACTTCCACTTAGCTTGGGACATTTGATAATACGAAGGTGCTTAAGACTAGGGAAGCATCCGCCATCTTCTCGGCCTTCAGGAATTGACCACTCTTGCCACGCTGGCATGTCTTCAAATTTTAAAAATTTTAAAGATCTAAATGGTTTAGTATTGGAAGAACCATCACCGTAAAATTCAGCACCTATTCTTTCCACACCGCGGCAGTTATAAATTTTAAGAATTTGGAGAGAAGGTAGCTGACCAAATGGTGGCAACAAACAACAGTGGTGGCAATTGCTTAGACGCACAGTAACCATGTTAGTATATGAACGATGACCAACCCAATTAGAGAATGTTTCGCCTCCATAACCCTCTATACGAAGCTCCTTCACATTTGTGTGAGGTTGGAGTGCATCGAGAACTTCTCCATGTCTTGTTGACTCATTAGCGGCATCATCAGAGCTCCAAAGGTAGACTAGCTTGTTAAGATACCTTTTATCCTTTAAGTTAGCCTCCAAAACATCCTCAACGACCTCAACATTTTCAAGCTTACGGATTTCAAGTTCTCCGGACAAGTAAGGCAACCCTCCTAACTCTTTAATGCTAGAGCCACGCCTTTTGCACAAAACAAACTGGCATAGTGTTTGCAAGTCTTTCATATTGCGCATCATAGGCGGCATCTTCTCCAGTGGTACGTCTTCAATTTCAAGATGGCGCAAATTGACTAGGTTTCCCATGTCCTTTGGCAACCGAGTTAGTTGTCCGCACTTCGATAATCGCAAAGTCTGCATATTATACAATCTACAAAGCGTATTGGGTATCTCTTTGATATTATCATTCCATGATAAATCAAAATACCGCAAATGCTTTAAATTGCCAATTGAGTCTGGCAGTATTATGATGTCTAGATTTGATAGACAAAGAGCTCTTAAGCATCCTCCGATAGATAGCAATCGTTCCAATTGTGGCATGCTAATTGAGAATGTCCCATCGAGTGATCCTGATTGTATGAAAGTGCTGAGACTCTTAGCCAAAGGTAAACCTTCAAAACTCTCCAAGTCCTTCATTTTGGAGTATGAAACATGGCGAGTCTTGCCAGAAAATTTAGCTTTGTCACCGTCATCCAACCTACAAGAAAATTCACCCGATACAAATATTGCTAAATCATGTGAGAGGTCATGCATTAAGATGGTCGGTTTATCCTTACTCAATGGTTGGAACAACGACCTTGATATCAGATCTTGAAAGTACTCATTCCCTACATCCTCAATTCTTTTCCCTCTCTTTCCAGATTGCAAAAGACCTTCTGCCATCCATAGCCGTATTATTCCTTCCTTTTTATATTCATTCATTTTATAATCCTTGCGAATATCGAGCAGTAAGCAAAGCATTTCTTTAGATGTGAAGGTAGATAATGATAGCTCAACCACAGAGAAGGCAAAATGTTGTTACTCTGATTTTCTTGCAACTGCAACTCCCATATGTCTCTATTGAGTATCTCTCTCCATTCCTCTGGATCCACCACCGAGCGCAAGAGACCAGCAAGAGACTTAACCGCTAAAGGAACACCTTTGCACTTTTTGACAATATCTCTGCCAATTGCATGTAGTTCTTGATGCGCCTCTGACCTTGCACCATTAATAAACACATGCTCCTCAAACAACTTCCAACAATCATCATCAGATACCTCCCCAAGGTGATGTGTAGGCACATTTCCCATCTTCTTTGCGACGATATCACTACGTGTCGTCACAATGATCCCGCTTCCATTGGCTCCGGACTGGAAAGAACTCAGTAAGGCCTCCCAATGCTCATAGTTCTCGGTCCATACATCATCCAGAACAAAGAGAAACCTCTTGCCGCTCAATGACTCCTTTAACTTGCATTGAAGTTGATAGAGGCCCTCAGTTTCACATTTTTGCGAGGTAATCTCTTGAAGAATTTGTTTCGCTATTACAGAAATCTCAGATTCATCAGAAACAGTAACCCACGACCTGATATCAAATTGACTCTTCACACTTATATCTTCATATACTAGCTGAGCAAGGGTGGTCTTGCCGATGCCACCCATGCCCACAACGGGAATCACAGATATCTTGTTCTCGCTACTACTACCACTATCGGGAAGCAATAGCTTCATGATTTTCTCCTTATCATCATTCCTTCCATAGACACGAGATTCATCAGCCAAAGGAGCGGGTGATCTTTGAGAAAGCCCTTTAGTGACAAAACCAAGGATATCTTTTTGCTTGACAATAAAATCTAGTTTATCAAGGATCTTCTCTATTGCTTGGTCAAATGAAGTGTGAGAA
>NW_010367556.1:0-6573 GCF_000414095.1 Morus notabilis
TGGGGTTTGGGGTTCGGGGTTCGGGTTTCGGGGTTCAGGGTTCAGCGTTTGGTGTTCAGGGTTTGAGGTTCGGGGTTCAGGGTTTGGGATTTGGGGATTGGGGTTTGGGGTCTCTGGTTTACGGTTTACGGTTTAGGGTTTATGGGTTAGGGTTTAGGGTTCAGGATTCAGGGTTTAGGGTTTGGGGTTTGGGGTTTTGGGTTTTGGGTTTTAGGTTTCGGGTTTCGGGTTTGGGGTTTGGGGTTTAGGGTTTAGGGTTTGGGGTTTAGGAACCAGGGTTCAGGGTTCAGGGCTCAGGGCTCAGGGCTCGGGGCTCGTTGTTCGGGGTTCAGAGTTCAGGGTTCAGGGTTCGGGGTTCGGGGTTCACGGTTGACGGTTCAGGGCTCAGGGATCAAGCTTCAGGGTTCAGGGTTCAGGGTTCGGGGTTCAGGGTTCGGCGTTCGGGGTTCAGAGTTCACGGTTCACGGTTCAGGGTTCACGGTTCGGGGTTCACGGTTCACGGTTCATTATTTAGGGTTCAGGGTTCAGGGTTCAAGGTTCAGGGCTCAGGGTTTAGGGTTCAGGGTTCAGGGTTTAGGGTTCAGGGTTAGGGGGTTAAGAGGTTTAGGGAGTTTAGGATTTAGGGTTTAGGGTTCAGGGTTCAGGGTTCAGGGTTTGGGATTTGGGGTTCGAGGTTCGGAGTTCAATTTTCTGGATTTAGGGTTTAGGGTTTAGGGTTTGGGGTTTGGGGTTTACAATTTACGGTTTAGGGTTTAGGGATTAGGGTTTAGGGTTTGGGGTTTGGGGTTTAGGGTTTAGGGTTTAGGCTTTGGGGTTTGGGGTTTGGGTTTCGGGTTTCGGGTTTCAGGTTTCGGGTTTCAGGTTTTGGGTTTGGGGTTTAGGGTTTTGGTTTTGGGGTTTAGGGTTCAGGGTTCAAGGCTCATGGCTCAGGGCTCAGGGCTCGGGCCTCGGGGTTCGGATTTCAGGGTTCGGGGTTCAGGGTTCAGGGTTCGGGGTTCACAGTTGACGGTTCAGAGTTCAGGGATCAAGGTTCAACCTTCAGGGTTTAGGGTTCGGGGTTCAGGGTTCGGTGTTCGGGGTTTAAAGTTCATGGTTCACGGTTCAGGGATCACGGTTCACGGTTCGGGGTTCACGGTTCAGGGTTCAGGGTTCAGGGCTCAGGGGCTCAGGGCTAGGGCTCAAGGCTCGGGGCTCAGGGTTCGGGGTTCGCTGTTTGGGGTTCGGTGTTCGGGGTTCGGGGTTCTGGATACGTGGTTTGGGGTTTGCGTTTCAGGTTTCGGGGTTCGTGATTTTGGGTTTAGGGTTTGGGTTTAGGGTTTAGGGTTTGTGGTTTAGGGTTTAGGGTTTGGGGTTTAGGGTTTGGGGTTTGGGGTTTGTGGTTTCGGTTTTAGGGTCTAGCGTTTATGGTCTAGGGTTTAGGGTCTGGGGTTTAGGTTATGGGGTTTAGGGTCTGGGGTTTGGGGTTTGAGGTTTAGCGTTCAGGGTTCACGGATCAGGGTTCAGGGCTCAGGAGCTATATATCCTCGTTTAATTCTAGTCATTGAATAAATGAAACTTTGATGAATAACTAATTGATTTCTTTTCTTTCAGTTATTTCCTTTCCCTTTCCTAGTCTATTAATAACAAAACGGATTCTTCCAATGTATAAAATAAAAATTCCAATGGCTTTTGCTACTATAACCTTCCCGACCACGATTTTTTCTTTTTTTTTTTTCTAGGCTTCTCGCCTCGTATTGATACTAGGTATCAAAAAAACATAGTAAATTAAAGTAAATAATAAAGTAGTAAATAGAAATAGGTATGTATATAGTGGGTTCCATCGTTTCTATGGTTACGTCTTAAACGGTGAGGTCCTCTCTATACACCGGAGCCTCTTCCCTCATTTAATTAATGTTAACTTGTACAGTTCACACTCTTTGGCTCTACCCATAATTATCCAGTAATAGGTCTTTCACAACGAGACTCACCTATACAGTAACGGTATTTAATTATGAAGATTAGCTGAGTAGCTGACCCTGTTAGTCCGTTCTTGCAAGAGTCAGGGCATAATCTTTCTGCTCTTTAAATAGGATTTCCCTGCTTAATGAATACCATTTGCTACCAATGGGGAATTCTTTCTCATCTTAAATTAAAAGTGGAAGTGATTGGATTTGTACCAATGGCAACCATAAATTAATTTGATACCACAATAGAAGGGTATGATAGATCTTTTTTAGATTTTTAGCTATTTTCATTTTTCGTATAGTGAATGGTGGTCTTCCATTCTATCCTATTCACTGGTACTGATCATTTATACTGGATCAATTGTTTTTGGCCTAGTCCATGATCTGAACGAGTCACACATACACCCTAGTACATGTTCCTCGTCGCTGAGGACATCCCCGAAGAGCGAGGGATTTTGTGGTTCAGGGTTCACGGTTAGGGGTTCAGGGTTCAGGGTTCGGGCCTCGGGGTTCGGGGTTCGGTGTTCGGGGTTTGGTTTTCGGGGTTCGGGGTTCTGGATTCGGGGTTCGGGGTTCAGGGTCCGGGTCTGGGTTCGGGGTTCAGGGTCCGGGTCTGGGTTCGGGGTTCAGGGTCCGGGTCTGGGTTCGGGGTTCAGGGTCCGGGTCTGGGTTCGGGGTTCAGGGTCCGGGTCTGGGTTCGGGGTTCAGGGTCCGGGTCTGGGTTCGGGGTTCAGGGTCCGGGTCTGGGTTCGGGGTTCAGGGTTCAGGGTTCGGGCCTCGGGGTTCGGGGTTCGGTGTTTGAGGTTCGGGGGTTTGGGGTTTGGGTTTGGGGTTTCAGATTTGGGGTTTGGGATTTAGGGTTTGGGGTTTAGGGTTCAGGGTTTAGGGTTCTGGGTTCAGGGCTCAGGGCTCAGGGCTCAGGGCTCGGGGTTCGGTGTTTGAGGTTCGGGGTTCAGGGTTCAGGGTTTGGGGTTCACGATTCACAGTTGACGGTTCAGGGTTCAGGGATCAAGGTTCAGGCTTCAGGGTTCAGGGTTCAGGGTTCACGGTTCGGGGTTCACGATTCACAGTTCATTGTTCAGGGTTCAGGGTTCACGGTTCGGGGTTCACGATTCACAGTTCATTGTTCAGGGTTCAGGGTTCACGGTTCGGGGTTCACGATTCACAGTTCATTGTTCAGGGTTCAGGGTTCACGGTTCGGGGTTCACGATTCACAGTTCATTGTTCAGGGTTCAGGGTTCACGGTTCGGGGTTCACGATTCACAGTTCATTGTTCAGGGTTCAGGGTTCACGGTTCGGGGTTCACGATTCACAGTTCATTGTTCAGGGTTCAGGGTTCACGGTTCGGGGTTCACGATTCACAGTTCATTGTTCAGGGTTCAGGGTTCACGGTTCGGGGTTCACGATTCACAGTTCATTGTTCAGGGTTCAGGGTTCACGGTTCGGGGTTCACGATTCACAGTTCATTGTTCAGGGTTCAGGGTTCACGGTTCGGGGTTCACGATTCACAGTTCATTGTTCAGGGTTCAGGGTTCACGGTTCGGGGTTCACGATTCACAGTTCATTGTTCAGGGTTCAGGGTTCACGGTTCGGGGTTCACGATTCACAGTTCATTGTTCAGGGTTCAGGGTTCACGGTTCGGGGTTCACGATTCACAGTTCATTGTTCAGGGTTCAGGGTTCACGGTTCGGGGTTCACGATTCACAGTTCATTGTTCAGGGTTCAGGGTTCACGGTTCGGGGTTCACGATTCACAGTTCATTGTTCAGGGTTCAGGGTTCACGGTTCGGGGTTCACGATTCACAGTTCATTGTTCAGGGTTCAGGGTTCACGGTTCGGGGTTCACGATTCACAGTTCATTGTTCAGGGTTCAGGGTTCACGGTTCGGGGTTCACGATTCACAGTTCATTGTTCAGGGTTCAGGGTTCACGGTTCGGGGTTCACGATTCACAGTTCATTGTTCAGGGTTCAGGGTTCACGGTTCGGGGTTCACGATTCACAGTTCATTGTTCAGGGTTCAGGGTTCACGGTTCGGGGTTCACGATTCACAGTTCATTGTTCAGGGTTCAGGGTTCACGGTTCGGGGTTCACGATTCACAGTTCATTGTTCAGGGTTCAGGGTTCACGGTTCGGGGTTCACGATTCACAGTTCATTGTTCAGGGTTCAGGGTTCACGGTTCGGGGTTCACGATTCACAGTTCATTGTTCAGGGTTCAGGGTTCACGGTTCGGGGTTCACGATTCACAGTTCATTGTTCAGGGTTCAGGGTTCACGGTTCGGGGTTCACGATTCACAGTTCATTGTTCAGGGTTCAGGGTTCACGGTTCGGGGTTCACGATTCACAGTTCATTGTTCAGGGTTCAGGGTTCACGGTTCGGGGTTCACGATTCACAGTTCATTGTTCAGGGTTCAGGGTTCACGGTTCGGGGTTCACGATTCACAGTTCATTGTTCAGGGTTCAGGGTTCACGGTTCGGGGTTCACGATTCACAGTTCATTGTTCAGGGTTCAGGGTTCACGGTTCGGGGTTCACGATTCACAGTTCATTGTTCAGGGTTCAGGGTTCACGGTTCGGGGTTCACGATTCACAGTTCATTGTTCAGGGTTCAGGGTTCACGGTTCGGGGTTCACGATTCACAGTTCATTGTTCAGGGTTCAGGGTTCACGGTTCGGGGTTCACGATTCACAGTTCATTGTTCAGGGTTCAGGGTTCACGGTTCGGGGTTCACGATTCACAGTTCATTGTTCAGGGTTCAGGGTTCACGGTTCGGGGTTCACGATTCACAGTTCATTGTTCAGGGTTCAGGGTTCACGGTTCGGGGTTCACGATTCACAGTTCATTGTTCAGGGTTCAGGGTTCACGGTTCGGGGTTCACGATTCACAGTTCATTGTTCAGGGTTCAGGGTTCACGGTTCGGGGTTCACGATTCACAGTTCATTGTTCAGGGTTCAGGGTTCACGGTTCGGGGTTCACGATTCACAGTTCATTGTTCAGGGTTCAGGGTTCACGGTTCGGGGTTCACGATTCACAGTTCATTGTTCAGGGTTCAGGGTTCACGGTTCGGGGTTCACGATTCACAGTTCATTGTTCAGGGTTCAGGGTTCACGGTTCGGGGTTCACGATTCACAGTTCATTGTTCAGGGTTCAGGGTTCACGGTTCGGGGTTCACGATTCACAGTTCATTGTTCAGGGTTCAGGGTTCACGGTTCGGGGTTCACGATTCACAGTTCATTGTTCAGGGTTCAGGGTTCACGGTTCGGGGTTCACGATTCACAGTTCATTGTTCAGGGTTCAGGGTTCACGGTTCGGGGTTCACGATTCACAGTTCATTGTTCAGGGTTCAGGGTTCAGGGTTCAGGGTTCAGGGTTCAGGGTTAAGCGTTCAGGGTTTGGGTTATGGGTTTAGGGTTTAGGGTTTGGGGTTTGCGATTTGGAGTTTACGGTTAACGATTCACGGTTCAGGATTCAGGGTTCAGGGTTCAGGGCTCCGGGCTCAGGGCTCAGGGCCCGCGGCTCGGGGTTCGGTGTTCGGGGTTTGGGGTTCAGGGTTCAGGGTTCAGGGTTCGGGGTTCACGGTTGACGGTTCAGGGTTCAGGGATCAAGGTTCAGGCTTCAGGCTTCAGGGTTCAGGGTTCGGGGTTCGGCGGTCGGGGTTCAGAGTTCATGGTTCACGGTTCACGGTTCAGGGTTTAGGGTTCATGGTTTGGGGTTCACAGTTCACGGTTCATTATTCAGGGTTTAGGGTTCAGGGTCAGGGTTCAGGGTTCAGGGTTCGGGGTTTAGGGTTCAGGGTTAGGGGGTTAAGGGGTTTAGGGAGTTTAGGGTTTAAGGGTTCGGGGTTGAGGGTTCGGGGTTCGGGATTTGGGGTTCGGCGTTTAGGGTTCTGGGTTTGGGGTTTGGTGTTTAGGTTTTAGGGTTTGGGGTTTAGGGTTTAGGGTTTAGGGTATGGGTTTGGGGGTTTAGGGTCTAGGGTTTAGCATGTAGTATTTAGGGTCTAGGATTTAGGGTCTAGGGTTTAGCATGTAGTATTTAGGGTCTAGGATTTAGGGTCTAGGGTTTAGCATGTAGTATTTAGGGTCTAGGATTTAGGGTCTAGGGTTTAGCATGTAGTATTTAGGGTCTAGGATTTAGGGTCTAGGGTTTAGCATGTAGTATTTAGGGTCTAGGATTTAGGGTCTAGGGTTTAGCATGTAGTATTTAGGGTCTAGGATTTAGGGTCTAGGGTTTAGCATGTAGTATTTAGGGTCTAGGATTTAGGGTCTAGGGTTTAGCATGTAGTATTTAGGGTCTAGGATTTAGGGTCTAGGGTTTAGCATGTAGTATTTAGGGTCTAGGATTTAGGGTCTAGGGTTTAGCATGTAGTATTTAGGGTCTAGGATTTAGGGTCTAGGGTTTAGCATGTAGTATTTAGGGTCTAGGATTTAGGGTCTAGGGTTTAGCATGTAGTATTTAGGGTCTAGGATTTAGGGTCTAGGGTTTAGGGTCTGGGGTTTGGGGTTTAGGGTTTTGGGTTTGGGGTTCAGGGTTTCGGGTTTCGGGTTTGGAGTTTGGGGTTTAGGGTTTACGGTTTAGACTTTAGGGGTTAGGGTTTAGGGTATGGGGTTTAGGGTTTAGGGTTTAGGGTTTGGGGT
>NW_010367557.1:0-532 GCF_000414095.1 Morus notabilis
AAACTATCTTCGTGCTCTACAACCGCCCCGGGAAGGCCGACAAATGTTGTAGTCGTAACGGGGCCCATCAAACGTTAGATTAAAGAAGCTCTCTTCACGATCTACGAATGGCCCCGGAACGATGACAAATTTTGGTGTCGTAATGGGGCCCATCAGCCATTAGATCGATGTCTCTTTGCGATCTACGACTGCCATGGGAACGGTGAAAAGTTTTGGTGTCGTAATAGGGCCCATAATCCGTCAGATCAAGGCTCTCTTCGCACTCTACAACCGCCACGGGAACGACGACAAATTTTGGTGTCGTAAATGGGCCCATCAGCCGTCAGATTGAACCTCTCTTCACGATCTACAGCTGCCACATTTTCGGCAAAACTTTTGGTGTCCTAACGGGGCCCATCGAGCGTTAGATTGAAGCTCTCTTCGCGCCCTACAACCGCCACGGGAACGGCGGCAACTTTTGCTATTGAAATGGGGCCCATGAGAGGTCTGATCGAAGCTCTCTTCATGATCTACAACTGCCACGGGAACGGAG
>NW_010367558.1:0-11358 GCF_000414095.1 Morus notabilis
TTTTCAGAGACCTGACTCATGCTATAACAGGTATGGCTACCCGGCTTGACCAAGGGACGGGCCATGGGAAATCCTGACAGGTGGTTTTGAGAGTTCTGCGACTGAGATGACAGAAGAGAGAGAGCACAACCAGAGTCTGATGTCCCTGAAAGTCCCTGAATGGTTGGTGCTGTACTGAAGCTACTCAATTCTTCACATCCTAACATGGTGTTGTGGAAGAAAGCCCGAGAACCAGAGTCTGTCCCTCCCAGCACATGTGGATATTGGCTACAATGGTCACCGAAAACACCTGCAGTCACAGGATTTGCTCCACTTTCATGGAAAGAAGGAAATTCCTTTCCAACATCACGAGGGAAGAGTAATTTTGAACGAAGATGCACACTTGTAGCAGAAACAGTTGAGAGAGGCCTGTAATCGGATCCGTCTTCAACTTTTATGCGGCGGCACCAGTCACTTGTTCCGTATTTCTCGGGATGCAAAAAGCTGCTATACTAGTTTAACAAGATTTAGAAACCACCTAAACTAAAGTCAATTTTTTTTATTATTATGTTTTAATGTAAACATCTCTTATTTGATAGGGAGCTAAGGATGAGATTGAGGTTACAAGACATAGTTTAGAATTAGAGATGATCTTAATTTAATACCATTATATGACTGAATCATCCTTCCAGCTCTACCAGAGTGGATGCCAACTTGAGGCTTTCTCCGACGCTCATTGTGTCCAGCAAGGCGTTTACGGCAGCTGCGCTTACCATCATCAAATTCAGCCAGCAAATGGAACCTGGATTGTCAAAAAGCTTGCACATCTTATAAAAGCAATAACTTTCAGGTACCAGCTCATATGGTCCTTTAATTTTTATTTCTTATGTAGCAAAAAGAAAGAAAGAAAGTGAGTTCAAAATAGCCTATGCTTCAATTTCACACATTTATTGTTTCAGAAGTTAAAAAACATCTGAATCGATTTTATTTATGAACATGACGGGGGGTTACCATACTGAAAGATCATACGCAAGTGAAACAAAGACCTAGTACTAAACGCAGCATTCAAGTAAAGAAATGATTCTTTATGTTATAGGACATTAGACTAAACAAGGAATCCAAGGAAGGAAATGTTAAAGAAGGCATTTTAGAGATAAAGAAGGAACAAGGTTGTGAAGAAAAGGTAAAATAGAAAAAAGTGATGAATCCACTATTTGAAGAAAGTTATGAGCTAAAAGAACAAAATACTAATATCCATTTAAAACAATTGTAAAACCCCTCAGTTCATTTTCACAGGATATTAGAAGACATGAAAAAAAAAAAGGTATGACTACTAGAAAAACATTCTCACAAGTTGGGGTTTTGAATTGTTCTGAAAATCACTTATCTTCATTCCATAACATATCCGCAGTAGCAAGTAAGCAATGAAAATAAGGAAAAACTTTTAGACTAGAATATCAAAACTACCTGCTACATTGCTGACAAAACCTCTGTTCTATACCATTAACAATAACTTTAGCAGTTTTTGAATGTAGCTCACAAACTTTATGTCTCTTGTGGTAGTCTTTAGAAGAGCTGAGATCCTTGTTACAGCCATAAACCTGGCAGAAGGCCGTATGGGAATTCACCCCTGAGAGCCTTATTCTCTTTGGAGGTGTTGACGACTCCGACGAAGACAAACCCGGAAGTCCTTTAGAGAATTTGGAATTATGAACATCTCGGCGGTCGCCAATTCGCCCCAACTTCAAATCAATGAGTGAAGAATCCCGGCTGCTTGAGTCCAAAACCGAGCTTGAAAGCTTTGAAGTGGAGTCATCTTCTCTAGAAAACACAACTTCCGGGGTCGGATCAATGATCTTTCCTCCGCAAACCGAATCGCCGGGTACCTGTTTCCCCACCATTTCTATGTACTCTCCAAAACCTTGATGATTCTCAATAGCTGGTTGGCTTGACAAGTACATATTGTTGCCAAAAGTACATGGGGTGGTTAAGGTTTTCAATTCCCAACCCAAGAGAGCATTTTTACTTCTAGTAAATGAATTAAAAGGCGAAATTGTTTCTTCAGACACAAACCCCTTCCCTTCAGACACACAGCTCCAAGACTCCATTACAAGGAACAGAATCCAAATTTAAGAACTTATATAGAAACCCAATTCAAAATTATCCAAAAAATATTGATTTTTTTTCCTAATGAATATCAAGTTCAGAGATTTAACTCCTCAAAAACCTCACAGAGATAAAGCTAAATATCGGGCAGCATTTGAAGAATCATCACTAAAAAGATCCCACCTCTATAAAACAGAAAGAAAACCCACAAATTTTTTGTTCCTTTAGAAGCCTCAAATTGAAAGGAACGCCATTTTCCTGACAAAACCAAATGAAAGGCAAGAAAAAAAAGTCCATCAGAAAAAGACCCAGAAACCAGAAAAGCAAAACGGCACAAAAACTTGAAAGAAAAAAGGGAAAAATTCTATTCCCATATATCAAACTCAATCAAGAAACTGTTCAAAAAAAAAGAAAAGAAGCCCATAAGTTAAGCAACTAGAAGCAAGAATCACTGTCTACGAGAGCTACTCATTTCTTAGTAGCTATAAAAGGAAAAACCGAAAGTTATCAAATGATGTTTGTGTATGAGAGAGAGAGAGAGAGAGAGTGAAAGGTTCTTACTTGGGCAGTGAATAGTATTAACAGTGTTATTGTGGTACGGAGTAAAGAGATAAAACAGAGCTCAGAATGGAATAGATATTAGTAGAGTGCCCCAAACTCCATGGAAGAAGCTTAACTTGCTATTTTCAGAGAGAGAGAGAGAGAGAAAAGAGAGAGAGAGGGGCTTTTATTTCATTATTAAATGTTTGCAGAGAACAATAAAAGACTTGGAAAGTTTGTCAATAGTACAAAAGGAAGTATTATTTTTCATAAAAAAGTATTATATTTCATATTTATAATACTTTAACTCTAGTTTTTTTACAGAATTATTACTATTGTCAATGATTATACTAGGAGTCTATTACAACTCACATGAATTTATCCAAATTCCCATATTAAACGACATTTCTTATTTAATCACTAAAAAAAAAAGAAAACAAACATGTCTTCATTCTTTCTAGAATAGTACCAAAAAAAAAAAAAAAACGTACTTCGTAGAGGTGGATGGAGATGACTCTTGTATTTTACCTATTTATCTATGTGGAAAATTTGAATTTATCCTCGAGTTCAAAGGGTACAATATTCTACATGTGATGTTCGTGAACAATGATAATATCATTTTTTTTTCTAACCTTTTTCTTTTGGCAAAAAACTGATAATATTGGTCTCGTTCGTTTCGATGATTCGAGTTTAGAATTTAAGTTGAGATGTGATTGTATGTGAGAGTTTTTTACTATAGTAAAAAAGTTAGATGTGATTGTTTGTGAGAGCTTTTTACTGTAGCAAAACTCGAATTCTAAACTCGAATCAGCGAAACGAACGAGGCCACTTAATTCATACTTAGTAATTTGAATTTTAAAAGCTTGAATATATTATTTTCGCCACAAAATCACATAGAATGTGAGTGTCAACAAGTGTATATAGGATTAATTTTGTTTATTTGATAGCCTTTCACTATTTATGATACTTTATAATTTTCTTAAGGATTGTGATTAAATCGCATACAAAGAACTTAAACTATAGAGCTAATTTCTCCTAGTAGTATACAAATCGAGATGCAACTAAAATGCAAAAGAGACAAAAGATACATGTTGCTCATATAATTTAGGACCAATTAATACATATGATTAGTTACCAAAAAAAAAAAAAAAAAACAATGGGAATGCTAGAGAAAAACACGTTCCGAATTAGGGAAATAAATCATTACGATCCAACGTTATAGTAAATTGTATTAAGATTAACGTCGTAAAATAAATTCCTTGAAAATACTTGGTAATATAAATAAAAACTAAAGCTTATGCTATACATATATTATTTTTTTGTTCAAAATTGTTTGAGACACGATCTTGAGTTGAATTTGAGTTATAACTTGAGTTGAAATTGTAACTTGAGTTTGTGTTTGGTTGTGTACATTTAAATTATAGTTTGAGATGAAAATCTTTTTGAGTTTGTGTTTGAGTGAGTCAAAACTTGAGTTTGTATTTAGATAGTATTTTAATAAAAACTCAATGATGATGACAAATTTTAATAGAGTATATGGGTGGAGTTTTATTCGTCTCTTCGTTGTGAACACATAAAAAAAAAGAATCATCTCAACCGGAATTAAAATGAAAAAGTTATAGCGTTTTTAAAAATAGAAAAAAATATTGTTTATTAACTTGAGTTTGAGTTTATGAACTTGAGTTGAAGGGAAAATTTAGGGTCCGTTTAGTGCGCTGGATCGACTTTTTAATTCGAATTGAGATGTGACTTTATGTAAGAGTTTTTTACTGTAATAAAAAAGTTAGATGTGACTATTTATGATAACTTTTTAATGTAACAAAACTCGAATCGGTGAAATGAACGAGACCTTAAACTCAGATTTTAACCCCAAACTCAAGTTAAAATTCAAGTTAAAACTCAAGTTTTACAAAAGAATATGAATTTGAATAAAGTTGTAACTTGAGTTCAAACTTTTTTTTAAATTTAGGTGCAAACAAACAATTATTTTTTCAAAAAGGATTTCTTTAGTGTTGAATGTACACCAATAGAGAAAGTTCTTTCTGAAATACTAATCATGTGAAAATTATTTATCTTATTCAAAATTATTCCAAAATCAAGACTTTCAAATTTGGATATTTTAAAAAAGTTTAACCGTTGAAAAGCATTGTGCAATGGTAACAGAACTTTTCATCAGAGAATTTTTTTTTTTTTTAAAATATATGGTTGAGAAATATCCTACTAATATAATATTAAAAAAAAACATATATTGATGGAAAAATTTTACACCTGTAGTAGTGTAGTATTACTCGATAAAACTTGAAACCAACATTGAATTTGAAGCATGGAAAACATGGAGGTGAAATATGTGTGAGATTGTGTAGGCCAATCAGCCAACTTATCGGACCACCAATATATTGTCAAGAAAAAAAATATTTCTTTTTCTAAAAGAAAAGAAGACAATTCTACAACACGATAAGAAAAAAAAAAAAAAAAATATATATATATATATATATATATCCAGTTACTATTTTTTAACCATCAAATTTATATTAAATTATATTAAATTTATTTTTTTTACCTTAATATGATTTTAATCCCATCTAAAAAAATTATAAAAGTAAACCTTATCATGAAAAACTCATTTTAAAAAGGACATGCAAAAAACAAAGAGGCAATAATTGGGTGAGAAATATCAAAATGAGAGTGATGTCCAACAAATACAAATCTGAATGAACAGTGAATACCCAACAACTCTCCTTTGCTGGGATCTTCAAGACAGGCCCCACACTGCTCCAAAGTCCCAATCTCCCCCCAGTTTTCCCACCTCCAAAGCCCCACGCGTGAGTGGGATATCCTCTCACTCTTACACGACTAATATAATAATGGAATAACTACAAAGGAATAAATAAATACAATGCATGTTTTCATCATGTGTAGGAATTTTATTTTAACTGTTAAGAGTTTTTAAATTTTACGTTACACGCTCTAAATATTTAACGTGAATACTCAAAAGAATCTAACCCTTAAAAACTTAATATAATGATTTAAATCATGATTCGTGATTCATTACAGTATTTTTTCTCATAAAAAATACATTTAAATCAAAAATAATTTTAAATTATGATTTTGAATTCATGAACAAAACGTCCACTAATTATATCAGTAGTTAAAAAGGACATTCCGTACTAAGAATATTCCTTGCGTATTTAAAAATGGTTTATTTACATGAATGCCCCCTTAACTTCTCACCTTTAGCAAATAAGTTCTTGAACTAAAAATTTTAGTAATTGACTTCTCCAACTTAAGATAGTTACATGATAGATCCAATCGAAAATGAAGTTAAATTTATTTATGGTTTTCTTGCATGTAACTAGCAAGTGACCATGTGTTAGAGGTCACCAAACATCGTAATTTTTGACATTTGGGTCATATTTAAAGAATTTAAACACTCAAGTTCTCAAATTCTTATTTTGTATGCACTTTTAGTACCCAATTTCATTTTATCCATTAAATCTCATAAGATATAGGATATTTTAAGGCATTTTTGACAGAAAGATCCCCGAAAATTTTCTTCTTGATTTAAGTATAACTTGTTGTTTCTTGTCCATAAATATTGTTAGTATGCTCTAGCATCAATTTAGATTATGTTAATCAATTACAAAAAATGATTAATCATAAATAGAAAAATACAAGGAAATTAATAGACGTCATTTAAAAAATTGACCATTTATTCTATTGTATTTTTGTTGTTTCTAAACTGTAACTATATAAATAAATAATTGTAAAGCACAATTAGTTGTCCAACTAAATGTACTGGCATATATATCGAGCAGACAATTAGAATGTAATAAAGAAACAACTGTAACACACAATTAGTTGTCCAATTAGAATGTATTTAGGTCTTATTTAAAGAATTTAGACACTCAAATTCCCAAACGTTTATTCTGTTTGTACGTTAGTCCCCACTTTCACTTTTTCTGTTAAATCTCATCAGATGTGGGATATTTTAAGGCATTTTTATACCTTATGTCCCCAAAAATATATTTTTTAGCATACAGATCCCGAATAGTTTTTTCACGATTTAATATAACTTGTTATTTTTGCCCATAAATAATGTTAATATGCTCTAGCGTCAATTTAATTATGTTAATTAATTACAAAAAATGATTAATCATAAACGGAAAAAATACAAGAAAATTAAGAGATAACATTTAAAAAATTGACCATCTATTATATTGTATTTTTCGTGAATTGATTCTAAATTACAACTATATAAATAAATAACTGTAACGTACAATTAGTTAATGCATTGGCATGTATATTGAATCAACAATTAGAATTTAATAAATAAATAAATAAATAAATGTAACGCATAATTAGTTGTGCAACTAGTGGCATGTTTACTTACCAGGATTGAAGAATGGGAGTGGAAAATGAGAGTCAATTTCACGTTTACTTGCTCTTTTTTATCCTGAAATGGGAGTGAGATTGGTGGATCCCACTCAAATTTGGGATTGAGGAATGAGATTGGCATTCCCATGCCCCCCTTGGGATTGAGACTCCCATTCCTAATATGAATATCAATTTACTATTATACCCTTATTTTACTTATGAATACACAATTAAAAATAAAATTCAAAAAATAATAAATGCAACATATATTTATTATTTTAGTACTCAATTATTACACTAAATATTTTAATTATGATTAATTTTAATATAATAAGTACACAATATATTCTTTAGATTGAAAATATCAAATTGATTTAAAGGGTATATTAATACTTTTACACTTTTTATTCTGATTCTGGGTGTAAGTAAACGTATGAATAAGATTTGGAAATGACTCTGATTCTGAATCCTATCACTAAGTAAACCGCTTATTCTGACTCCGATTCCTCACTAATCTTGCCTACTCCGATTTATGCTAATTCTGATTACGCGTATGTAAACATGCCATAGATGTATTGGCATGCATATCGAGCAGATAATTAGAATGGGTGGCATTACAATTGTAATTTGGATTCAATTTTCCAATAGCCAATTTCCTCAATGATATTTATGAATTTCTTGTGTTTTTTGTTTATGCTCAGTCTATTTTTGTCATTAATTAACATAATTAACTTTGTACTAGAACATAATACCATTATTTATGAACAAAAAGTAACGCGTTATACTTAAACAAAAAAAAAAATTCCGGCCAGAAAAATAAAATAACCTAACATATTTTAAATAATACTTAAACTGCTTACTGGTGGTAATCGTATTATATCTACGATTTTATCTGCTTACTGGTGGCCTTGAATTTAATGCATTTTATATAATACTTGTTATATGTGCCTTTATTTTGTCCCTTGATTCATCTGAGACTTCTTTAAAACTTAACCCCTATTAATAATGTGAATTAATCTGGAAATCTAGGGGCAAAACTGCTGACAAAAAAATTCAAGGCCAGAAAAATAAAATAAGTAGGCAAAAGGAATTACTTTTTTTAGATGTATACTTTTTATAACTTAATAATAAAATAAATAGACTAGGGAAATTTTTTAATATATTTGGCATACTGAATAGTCTGATTTTTCTAAGCATTAAATTTATTTATTTTTTAATTTTTACATAATTTTATATAAATTTAATAAATAAAAAACTTAACCCAATATATATTACCGTACTATAAAAAAGATTTTAAAAGGATATTTAATTAAAAAATTTAAATCATAATTTAAATAATAATTCATAATTTATTATAATATTTTTTTTAAATATACATAAATTAAAAATAATTTTAATCACATAATTAATTTATGAACCTAACCCATTCTAATTTTGGCTAAATGGAAAGTGTCAAGTGACCACCTCGGTGATCGAGTCAAAATAAGAAATCATAAAAAATGTTATTCAACTCAACAAGATTGATCGTGTTGTGTCACAATGAGTGGACCACACTCAATGGGTCCCACTTTGTGAGGCTACTCATTGTCAACAGCTCCATTCAACCTCTTCGAATTGTATAGAGTTTCTTTAAGAGGTAAGGGGCCGTTAAACTTTGGTCCACCAAGGGGGCACCAAAAAAAAAAAAAAAAAAACTTTAAAAATGTACGAATTGTATTTTTATTTTTTATTTTTAATTTATATTCTTTTTAATCAAATAATTATATGAGAGATTTTTTAATACACTGGCATCGTTCATTTCACCGATTCGAGTTTTTAATTTTAGGTTTCTACAGTAAAAAATTATCAGAAAATATCACATCTAACTTTTTCTGCTACAGTGAAAAACTCTTAGAAAATATCACATCTCAGCTTGAATTAAAAATTTGAATCTGCGAAGTGAACGAGGCAATAGTGTATCGATATGTCAGATTTTTCTAACCGTTAAATCTATTTATTTTTTAACTTTTACGTGACTTTATATAAATTTGACAGAAAAAAACTTGACATACCAGTATATTAGCGTAAATAAAAAAGTTGTTAACTATATTGGTCAAAATAATATTAAATAAGCGTAAAAGTTGAGAATAGTTTATTTTTTAACTTTTACGTGACTTTATATAAATTTGACAGAAAAAAACTTGACATACCAGTATATTAGCGTAAATAAAAAAGTTTTTAACTATATTGGTCAAAATAATATTAAATAAGCGTAAAAGTTGAGAATACAAATTCATACACTCTAAGTTCAACAATTTTCTAAAAAAACAAAAAAAGAAAAGAAAGGTTCCTAAGCTCTGTAAAAGGTTCGAAGCTAAAATAATTGGAGCAAAAATAAAAAGAATTTGCTTAATATTAAGAATTAGAATGGTATTTTTAATTCAGTAAGCAAGTTTTTCCATGTTGTCTTTCTATGAGGGTTTATTTTTTCATTAAACTAGTCGAAAAAATATTTTAAAAATATTCATTTTGATTATTTTTTATTTATTTTAACATTATTAGTTAACACAAATACTTATTTAATTACGATAAGTAATGATATAACGCACTATCATACTTATTGGTAATAATTATAAGTGCTAGGAGAATCTGACATGTTAATGATATAAATTAAAAATACTTCTATGTTTTAGTGGTACAAAGAATTTGACTCTACTACGAACAGAAAATCAAGAAAAGGCAATGACATGTGTGTTGTTTTGTATTAGTTTCATTTATTTTTGAAAAAGTTTCTGCTCGTCTTTTCCGCCGCAAAAATGAAAATAATCTCTAAATAGCGTTTGGTTAATAAATACTTTGAAACGAGAACGAAGACAAAAAAAACAAAGAGTCAAAATGGTTTTTATTAAAGAAATAGAAAATGTTGAAAAATTGTTTTCACATTTTTGTTTCATTTTCTAAGACTTCAATTTAAAACACGTTTTAAAAACATATTCAAACACAATTTCATATTTTTTATGCTTAAAACAATCTTTAAGAAAAATAATCAAACACAATTTCAGAAACAGTTTTAACATCATTCACAAAAAATTCTCATTTTCATTTTTCATTCTCAAAACAAAATCCTTTTCAAAACACAACCAAACGGACCATAATTTTGATATTATAAAAATTGATTATAATTTTGATGTTATTAACAAATCCTCCTTTATCAATATGTATTGCTTACAATAAGACCCCTTACATTCTTTACAAGTTAAGCTGTGTGCAAGCCTACTTGTTTTGTTATTAGAAATCCTCCTTGTCAGTAAGATTTTTTTTTTTAATCATTATGTGTCTTTTATTTTTATACAGGTGAATTATTGTTTCTCCAATAATATTAATCGTCCGCGTCTGCATATAAGTTTAATCAGTCTTATAGGTCATGACTAGTCGTTTGCTAAAACCAGGAAGACAAGTGATAATTTAAGTACATCAATAATAGTTGAATAGGGGAAGAAGAAGTACATCAATAAGTGAGGGTATAGCTCTATCTTTGTTTTTATCTTTAGCACATAAATAAATAAATAAAGGTAACACACAAAAACCCATATTTTATTTTATTCATAAAGATTATTTTATGTGTGATGAATATAAATACGTAACTACAAAACTAAATATGATGATTCCTAAACGTTTTTTTGGATCTTATCCTACGGAAATAATTTTCTCTTATGTTAAATTGGTAAGTTTGTGAGGTATTTGCCTAACAGTCAAGATATTATTATGATGCGAATTTTATTTTTGCTTTTAAGTAAGCACATATATTTGGAAACATAAAAATTAGTATATTTTCACGGGTGGCAATTTATGTACAATTGATGTTCCTTATAAAATCACCGAAGAAAAGGTTGGTCACAAGGAGAGTTTGCTTCTTCTACACGGAAACATCAGTTCATAACCTAACATCAGTGGAATGCTATCTCTAATTCCATATATGTTCGATAGATTCAAAGATTCTCTTTCGCTGATCGACACTCCGATTACTTTCAAACCGCATCGATACAAACACAACAAGATAGAACTATAATTTGATACGAGCATAGTCCGATTAATATGTTAAAAATCTAAACATGGACATACAATATTCAATACATCTATAATACAATATGATATATATATGAACACGTTTAATAAATATGTGGTGTTAGGCTGACATGAAAAAATTAATGCTCAGGTGACTCAATTAACACAATTAGAAAGAAGAGATAAAATACTCAAAATTGAGCAAAAAATCTAATGTGAACTAACAACAATTTCCTATGTACCTAAACAATTCAAATTATGTATTTGTTTCGCATTGTTTTTGAAACGTGATGTCATGTTGCGTTGACAATTGCC
>NW_010367558.1:12602-16515 GCF_000414095.1 Morus notabilis
TTATTATTATTATTTTTGGTCATTGAAAGCTGCAAGCATGAAAGCGCTGTGCCATCACGTGGGGTTGATGGAAAAGATTGTAGAAAAGCCAAGAGAGTTTTTGTTTTGGAATAATTTGGAAACAAAAAATAGAAGAAGTGATAACTGATGAGGGGTAGGGACCCAATTGCCAAGCTGAAAATTTGCTGCCACAGAACAGCACTCTAGATTGCTATATGTGATTGCTTGAAAGGTTCATAACAATCAAAATCTCACATATGACACCAAACGCCCTCACTGCCAGCCAGTTTCCACTTGGGAAACTGTCCTCTTAACATCTATCAAAACACCTCATGTGATCCTATCCTTGTATGGTCCAAATCTCTTTTTAACTTTTAAGGGTTTTTTTTTTTTTTTTTTTTTTGTCGTCTAAGTGTTCTATGATTGAGCATGGACTAATTTAGTAGAAGGGTTTGAACTGCGGTTTTAAGTTCTGTTATAGTGTTTTTTTTTTTTTTTTATATAAAATCTTAAATTTAAAAAGTTTTATTACAGTATTTTTTTTGATAAAAATTTAAAAATTTAAATTTTGATTTAAATCTCTTATAAACTAAACAAGTTCTATATTTATCGTTTGTGTATGTTTCTAAATATTAGATCGCATTAGAATCGAATGCAACAAAAAGTTGTCAAATCTAACAAAAACCCACTGAAAGTTCAAAGAATAAAAGTCTTTTTCACTCCATTATGGGAGGCTTCGGAGAAGGGAAAAGTCAATGGCTAGTTTGCATTTCTTTTGCTTGCCTTTTAGGATTTTTACCACATGCTTTACCTCTATCTACCAAGTATTATGTGCTTTTCTTTATTATTATTATTATTACTATTATTTAATAATATTGGTTGAAGTTCCTAAAGTTATAGGAATGTCTTGTCCCGTAATTTGCCGACTCGTACAAATTAATAGATCAGTGTCTCAACGAAAAATTAATAGGTCAGGGTTGACCCATAGAGTACGTGGGTTGTAAATTTTCCAAATATATTTTCTCTTCGTTAGTTATCCGTTAAAATTTATGACAGGCCATGTAATAATAATATTTATTCAAAAATGAAAATATCAAACGTTCACTGAATTTTTGAAAAACATTAAATTAAAACAAAAGGTTAAACTTATCTTTGTTATGAATAATAGATGTCCTATTTAATCAAGTTACTTTGTAAATCAGTTAAAGTTATTATGCAAGTCAAAAAGTTATTGTGCAAGTCAGAAAGTTATTGTGCATGCCAGGAATTTACTGTGTAAATAGTAACTGTCAATAGTGCCGAAATTTTTTCCTATAAATAGACAATAATCTATTCATTTTGTATACACTCATAAGATTAATAAAACTCTCTCTTTAAAGTTTTTCTTCTTAATTTTTCATTTTCTTAGTTTTCATAACACGTTATCAGTCAGAAAGTTATTGTGCATGTCAGAAATTTACTGTGCAAATAGTAACTGTGAATAGTGCCGAAATTTTTTTTCTATAAATAGACATTAATCTCTTCATTTTGTATACACTCACAAGATTAATAAAACTCTTTCTTTAAAGTTTTTCTTCTTAATTTTTCATTTTCTTAGTTTTCATAACACGTTATCAGCACGAACGTTCTATTTTTACTGCAATTGTCTACATTCATTCATTCAAAAAAAGAGGCTCTAATTCAATTACAAACATCTACTTTAAAGTCAAAAGAAAGTAGGTTCTAGCCCTAATCCTACTACACGTTTCTACCCTTATTAATTCAAGTGAAAAGTATGTAAGTATACTATATTATTTTATATTTGTACAAAGAAGGGCTATGCTACCAACGTATTATAATTTATATAATTTTGTCATTATACACCATTCGAAAGGTTTACTGAGAAGTTTGACGTGTTTGTATTCTCATAAATGAACGGCTATGCCGCCTGCAGGTAATAATTTCTCAGTGCACTTTCTGTATGCATATTACTATCCTCATATGTTTATTTTTCTACATCATTTGAGGTATACAATTGTAATTTTTCTTCCACTTCTAATGATAATATAACGAATTTTTACACCACTTTTAACGGCTATAAATGACTAGTTTGTACTCTATAAAAATGTGGTTTTTCTTAACCGATACAATTCACTTCTCATCTTCTCTTCATTATTCTTAATATAATCTTCACAATATGACGAATATGATGATGGTGTTTGTTATTTTAGTAGTCATTTTCTATATTTGTGCTCTTTTTATTGGAGATCATTCTCCACACAATTTCAGTTTTTCCTTGCAATACTCATACTTGTAATATTTCCCCTCTTGTTTATTGCTATTAGGATTAACATGTAATTTTAATTGTACACTATATTGTAATAATAATACTGTGATTCTTATTATATTGATGTTCTGTTATAGTTATCACCATGTCAAATCTTGCCAAACTTGAGTTTGTTGCACTCGACATCACGGGAAAGAATTATATGTCTTGGATCATAGATGTAGAAATGCATCTAGAGTCAATGGGTTTAACCAATACCATTAAAGAAAAAAATAACAAGTCACTACAAGAGAAGGCGAACGCAATGATTTCCTTTGTAAACATATTGTTGAAGGCTTGAAATGCGAATATCTCACTTTTAAAGATCCACTTGTCCTTCAGAAAAGTCTGAAGGAGAGAAACGACCATCAGAAAGAAGTCGTACTTCCCGCCACTCGTGATGAGCAGAACAATTTACGTTTCCAGGATTTGAAGAAAGCCAATGACTACAACTCTATCATGTTTAGAATTGTTTTGCAACTACAATTTTGCGGAGTAAATATCATAGATGGTGAAATGCTAGAGAAAAAAATACTCCACTTTTCATGCGTCTCACATTGCCTTGCAACAACAATACCGTTTGCGCGGTTATAAGAAATTTTATGAGCTAATCTCAGCTCTTCTTGTGGCAGAAAAAAATAATGAATTGTTGATTAAAAATCATCAGTCTCATCCCATTTGTTCAGCAGCGTTTCCATAAACAAATGCTGCATTCTCTAAAAATCCAAGACGATGGAAAAACCATGGTCGTGGTCGTGGACGTGGTTGTGGTCGAGGACATGGTAGAAGTGGTTATTACAGCCCTTCACAAAATGACGTGATCCAAAAGAAGTGTCATGAGAAAAGAAAAGATGCTGATGTAAGTAGTTCTCAGAATCCTGAAAATCCCTATTATAGATGCGGTAGTAAAGGACATTAGTCTAGAATTTGTCAAACACCGAAATATCTTTGTAAACTTTACAAAGCATCCTTGAAGGAGGAAGAAAAGGAAGTAAATTTTAATGAACACCATGATCTTATAAATGACTCAACCCATCTTGATGTCTCAGACTTCATAGATGACTTTACAGATAAGACTATTGGTGATAACTACATAAATATATTACGCTTTTATCTATTTGAGTTGCATTTTATTTTTGTATTGTATATGTTCTATGTATGTTGTACTTCTTTACATAAAATCTGATATTCTGTATTTTCTAAAAATTCATGAAATTTTTATGATATTATTATTAGTTTTGTGTGAGCTTAATATGGATGGAGCTAAGTTCAAAGTTAATACCGGGGATATCTGTAGTCCAAATAGTAGTACAACGCACACTATCTTAAAATCTAAAAAGTACTTCTCTGATTTAAAACCAACAAAGACAATAATCAATATAATATCATGTCCAGTAGATCTAGTTGAGGGGACTGGTAGAGCAAGTTTTGTATTGCCAAATGGAACAAAGTTTTTCATAAATGATGCTCTATTTTCACCAAAGTCAAGAAGTTTGTTAAGTTTCAAAGACATATATCTTTATGAATATGATACACAATTTGAAACTAAAGGGAATGATAAATATATATATATATATATAAGTACATATAAGAAAAACTTCCAAAACT
>NW_010367559.1:0-33181 GCF_000414095.1 Morus notabilis
ATATTTATTGTCGATTTGAAAGATTGTCTTTCATCAGTGGTCTGGTGTTCTTTTAAGCTACATTGTTCTAAATTTGTTGCCTTTTTACGTGTCGTTTTCTTAATAAGTTTTCGTTTTGTAGCATGTCTTGTCAGTTTAAGGGACTGTCCTTTTTGAGGTGTGTTATTAAAAAAAATTACACTGTCGTTTGTAGAATATGATGTCAGGTATGCGTCTCATTGTCGTTTATCATTAATGTCGTTTGTAGAAATATTGTCGTTTTCTATTGTAATTGTCGTTTATTCATTAGATTATCGTTTCTTGTCCTCTGTATGAATGTTGTCTATTATTGTCGCTGTTGTTGGTAGATTGAATTGTCCTTTTCACAATTCTCTCTCCTTCTAGAGATATTCTTCAAGCTCTTGCTGCTTTTAAAGTTTTTTTCGCCCTTATTCATCAGCAGTCGTGGCTTTTATTAATTAGTTTTATTCACCATCATGCTCTTTTCTTTTTTTTATTTTATTCCGTCTTGACCAAATATGACTTCAATATTTTTATCCGATAAAATTAAAAAATAAGAAAATAAGAAAGAAAAATAGAGGACGTTTTCGCTAGATGGTTTGATTGTTTATGTTTATGTTCTTGCAATAAAAGAGTAATGATGTTATGTGAATATATTTTTTGGGACCACTAAAAAAAATAACTTTCCCAGTAAAGATTAATCAGCTTGACTTTTAGTGGGCTCTAGAACGCATAATTTTTAAGATTATAAAATGGAAAGAGAAAAGTCATAGGTACTGCAAGTCTAAAATGAGAATAAAAAAAAGTTTTCGGCCAAAGGCAGCGTCCAGTTTCCAACCTCTATTTTAAAATGTATTAATTAGAAAAGGTCAAGATGGAAAAGGCAATACTTGTTTTAAAATTCATAAAGTTTGACCGCAAGGTGAAGATAACAACTAAAATTCAAGGGGTTGTTCTTTTATATTTTTAAGTTAAGATGATTTAGGTGATAATTTTAAATTGAGTTTGAGTTATAATTTGAGTTTATTTTTTAATGTGCACATTTAAATTATGATTTAAATTAAGAATCTTTTTAAGTTTGTGTTTAGGTGAGTCAAAACTTAAATTTGTATTTAGATAGTATTTTAATAAAAATTCAATAGTGATGAAAAATTTTAATAAGGTATATATGGGTGAGATTTTATTAATCTTTTCGTTGTGAATGCATAGTAAAAAAAAAGAATCTCAATCGGAATTAAAACGAAAAAGCTATGACATTTTTAAAAATAGAAAAAATATTGTTCATTAACTTGAGTTCGAGTTTATGAACTCGAGTTTGGAAGGAAAGTGTGAAATCGAGTTCAAACTAAAATTTTAGAAAACAATATGAACTTGAATAAAATTATAACTCGAATTCAAATTTTGTTTGAGTTTCATTATAAAAGAACAACCTCTCAATGTTCAACTCCTTTTTCTTCCTACATGATTTGAATCTTGAGACAAATCCGTGTGAAACCAATGCCACAAAATCAAACGTCTAAGTGCTATAAGAAAATATAACCGAGCACGCCTCTGTTTACAACTAAAAACCATGAAGATATCTTCATCCTACATGCTCTGTCTAGTTATGTTTTTGTCCCTACTTCGTCAGTTTTCGCACTGCCAACAGGCATCACTAAACGGCACATGCTCGACCGCCGCTAGTACGGGTAATGTTTCAGAAGGATCCCTCAATGCCAATCAGAGCTCACAAGGTTCTAATTGCATTAATTATGATGATGATAATGATGACGATGAAAGTTTTTCGTTGATCCAATTTGTTACTTTATTAGGTATGTGTCTCTTAGGATCAAGTTTGCTTCTCTTTCATAGACTTCAGAATAGTACCATATCGCTTTTGTATATGTATAACCAAATCCTTTTATGATTGATTTGACCAAATCTTGTTGCTCAATGGTTTAATTTCCAAGGTGGTGACGCTGGATTCGGAATCTTGTGCCTTTCCCTTTTGAGTTGCAAGTTGCATCAATGTTCAAAGAGGAGGAGAAAAAGAAGAAGGAAAGAGGAGCTTTTCAAGCAAAACGGTGGCCTTTTGCTACAAGAAAAGCTGTCGCCTGATGGAAGCAGCGAGAGAGCGAAACTCTTCACCGCAGAGGAGCTGCAAAGAGCAACTGACGACTATAACAAGAACCGGTTTCTTGGCCAGGGAGGCTTTGGCACTGTTTATAAAGGAATGTTGCCTGATGGCAGCGTGGTTGCCATCAAAAGGTTCAAAGCAATTGGTACAAACCAGGTTGAGCAATTCATTAATGAAGTCGTCGTTCTATCTCATATCAATCACCGTAACATTGTGAAATTACTCGGTTGTTGTTTGGAGACCGAGACTCCCATATTAGTGTATGAATTTATTTCTAATGGAACCTTGCACCATCACATCCACCAAAAAGACCCTGAATCGCCACTTTCATGGGAGAGGCGATTCGGCATTGCTTGTGATATTGCAGGAGCTTTGGCATACATGCATTCCGCAGCCTCAATGCCTATCTTTCATAGGGACATCAAATCCTCCAACATACTTTTAGATGACAAGTACAATGCAAAAATTGCCGACTTTGGGACTTCGAGATCAGTCCCACATGACAAAACTCATTTAACCACAGCAGTGCAAGGAACATTAGGGTACATGGATCCGGAGTACTTCCAATCAAGCCAATTCACAGATAAAAGTGATGTTTATAGCTTCGGAGTTACGCTTACAGAGATCCTAACCGGAGAAAATCCATTTTCTTTTGCTGAAGATCATGAAGGGAAGAATCTGATTTCAACTTTTATTGCATTGACAAGGGACAATCAGCTTTCTCAAATTTTAGATCCGCAAGTGGCTAAGGATGCAGGGGAGGAACTGGAAGATATTCATGCCATTGCAGAGCTTGCAACAAGATGTTTGAGGTTGAACGGGAAGAAGAGGCCAACGATGAAACTAGTATCAATGGAGTTAGAAAGATTGAGAAATAACCAAATAAACTTGGAAATGGACCAAGAGAGTGAGTCCTCAAGAGATGAAGAGCCATGTTGGAATATAACCATTGATACCACTCAAGAATCTATAACATCTAGCACTTATACCTTCTCGGACGTTGAGGCCACTGCTTTAAATAACTTAATTAAATAAAAAAAAATTTGTTGTACATTGGCACGGATTCGACCCCGCATTGTATAAAAAATTTAACAGAAAATTAAGAACAAAAAACTGGTTTTACATTCTTTCCCGGCGGTTGAGTATGTCTGAAAAATTGTACACGAGAGGAATGAGCTTATCCCTTGTGAGAAAAGTACATAGTTTGTCATGATTTTGTACAAATTTATTATCTATCTCATTCTCAATAATTGCGTATTATCGTAATTTTTTATTTTCTGTTTACTAATTGAATAGCTGTTTATTTTTAAGTTGAGTTACATAAATAATATTTTTACCACCTTGAGTGGTATTTATGGCTTTTTCCCAATTAACAGTTAAAAGAATGCATATGATTTAGGGTTTATGGGAGAAAAAAATTGTCATTTACAGAGTATATATAGTAGCAATAATGTCGTTAAATTCTTTGTCGTTTCTATGTACACGCTACTTGTACGATACATTGTCGTTCCTTAATATACTTCTTCGTTTATCCATCCCATTGAAGTCTCTGTCGTTTGTCCATCCGATACGACGGAAAACCGGACTGAAACTCCCGCGCTTTCAAAACAAAAGGAGGGGAGCTTTGCAAATATGGGATTAAATTGACCAATGCATTGCATCACTAACCTCCAACTTAAGGATGTTGCATTCATAACCCCCTTTATTAATGAAAATTTTGTTTTCTCAAAAATGCCCTTTACATATAAAAAATAAAATAAAATGTAAATATATTTAAATAAAAGAAAAAAAATATTAAATTTCATATTTTCCCTAAAAAAAAAATAAAAAAATAAAAAAAACCATTTTCTCTTCTTAAAAAAAACTCGTTAAAAAACGTCACCCCCTCTCCACTATCATCGTCGCCCCCCCCCCCCTAAAACTGCTTTCCATATACTCAAGCCACACCCTCTACCAATTTTCACGCTTCGGGTGTTACTTCTCGGCAATAAAGTGGAGTTTAATTTCCATAACATTTTGATACGTTAATCTCTAATCTTGTTATTAAGTAGTGTTTAAATGATTGGGTATTCATACTTAAATTAGTGGATTTCATCGAGGGTGAGCATTTTGACACTTTGGCATGGTGGAAGTTAAATTCTTCCAAGTACAAGGTGTCGTCACTTATTGCTCGTGATGTATTGGCTGGTCATGTTACCACCGTTCCCTCTGATTCGGCCTTTTCTATGGGGGATCGCGTACTTGATCCATTCCGTAGTTCTCTTAGTCCTAAGACAACTGAGGCAGTCATATGTTTGAAAAATTGTTTGAGTGGAAGCCATCAACCATTTGTGGTCAAAGATTGCATGGATGAAGCTGAAATATTGGATTTATCTGATAAGATTGAGACAGGTAAAATAATTTCTTACTACTATTCTACTATTTTTCCTTTACAATGTTGTGCTATAAAGCTTAAATTTTATTTGTAGTCTTTTACAGAACCACCTCCACGTCAATGGGTTCTCCTCGTGATTTTTATGCAAATGCATTGGAAATATGAAAATAAACCTTAATACTAGATGTTTTGTCATTAATATTTGTTGTCAATGATGTATCCATGAAATATGAATAGAGATGGACTAGTGTTTTCAAACTTGATACGGTGAGGCTTACTTTGGAATCTTGGACCACTGATATTTGCTATGTTAACTTTCATTATGTTTGAGTGATTGTAATTTTGGATTATTTTTGTTAACTTTGAGTGTGTACGGACCTTTGATATCATGTTCTGATGATATTTATTTGCTATGGCAATTCTTTTTATCTCGCCTTTTTCTACTGTATATGTGATATGTCAATTAGATTAAGAATTGTAAGAAAACAAGCTCAAACGATTTCTAGAGAGAGAAAGAAGAATTGATGAGTGAGAAAGAAAACTGAATTCTCATTCCATCTCATTCTGTTACAACTTCTTACTTATACATAAATTAGTGTAGATAACAACCTCTAACAAACTATTCAATGAAAACATGACACGTGTAATCTATATCTAATATAACTAAGACTTCTTAACAGCCCACCTCAAATTTAAAGTAGCTAAATCTTCTACTTTAAGTTTACTACGAATAAGACCAAAAGTAGAACTCGAAATAGCTTTGGTGAATAGATCAACTAGTTGATCAACAGCAGGTACATGTCGAACTTTTATTTGCTTCATCATGACTTTTTCCCGAACAAAGTATAAGTCCAGTTCTATATGTTTGGTTCTGGCATGTAACACTGGATTTGCTGCTAAGTGAACTGTGCTGAGATTATCACACTAGATGATTGGTGTTTTTGCTGTCTGAAAGTGCAACTCAGTTAAAAGAGACTGTAGCCAGGATATCTCAGCTACCACACTGGCCAAACTTCTATATTCAGCCTCTGTAGAGGATCTTGATACAGTATGTTGCTTCTTGGATTGCCAAGACACTAGATTAGAACCAAGAAAGACACAAAACCCTGATGTTGATCTTCGGTCATCAACATCTGATGCCCAATCTACATCACAAAAGACGACCAAATCCAGTCTTTCTGCAGGACATTCTCTCAAATGAAGACCATAATCTATTATGCCGGCTAGATACCTCAGAATTCTCTTTACAGCCTTCCAATGAGCTTCTAGAGGTGTTTGCATGAATTGGCAAACCTTATTGACATTGTAGGAGATTTATGGCCTTGTGATTGTCACATATTGCAATGCACCCACCACACTTCTGTATAACTGGACATTACTTACTTGATCACTGCCAAAAGAAGTGAGTTTTTGTCATGTGGTCATGGGAGCTGAAGCACCTTTTGCAAACTGCATCTTTGTTCTACACAACAAGTCATTCACATACTTTCGTTGAGACAAGAACAAACCTTGAGTTGTTTTTGCAACTTGTATACCAAGATAATAGTCAATCTCTCCTAAATCTTTGAGTGCAAAAGCAGTGTTAAGCTTAGTGGACAGTTCTTGGATTGCTGATTCATCACTTCCTATTATGAGTATATCATCCACATAAACAAGGATGTATATAGTCCACTTTGTCGTGACTTGAATGAAGAGAGACTGATCAGACTTAGCTGAGTGAAAACCAAGTTGAAGCAGCGCATGATGAAGCTTTTCAAACCAAGCTCTTGGAGCTTGTTTCAAGCCATAGAGCGACTTGTGAAGTTTGCACAGTAATGTTGGATGTTGTTGATCAACGAAGCCTGCAGGTTGTTCCATGAACACTTACTCTTGCAAATTCCCATTTAAAAAAGCATTATTCACATCAAGTTGTCTCAACTTCCTGCTTAGTGCGAGAGTAAGAATCACACGAATAGTGGTAGGTTTTACCACTGGACTGAATGTCTCAGTGAAGTCAAACCCTGCCACATGATGAAACCCTTTAGCTACAAGTCACGCCTTGTATTTATTTATGTTGCCGTCTGGATTCTCTTTTACCCTGAACACCCACTTGCAACCCATGGCTTTCCTGCCATGAGGTAATGAGACAAGACTCCATGTGTTGTTTCTTTGAAGAGCAAGAAACTCATTTGTCATAGCTTGTTTCCAGTATGTTGCTTCCAAAGCTTCTTCAACTGTATGAGGCTCTCTTGCTGCCATGTACACTTTGGGTTTAAAAATACCTCGTTTGGAGCGTGTCATCATTGAATGAGAAGGCCACAAGGTTGATGCATATGTTGTACTTTGATCCTGAACCTGCACACACAAGTCCTGATTCGATATTGGTGTTATAAAAATAGGTTTTGCCACAGTAGGAAGAGGACTGGGTATATCAGTAGAGGAAGGGATTGGATCTGAGTGTAAGGAAGATGATCTATGAGAAGAAGAAGAGGACAAGGAGGGTAGAGCATTGAGTGGGGCAGCAACGAACGGGGAGCCAAGAACATGGTGACTCAACAGAAAATGGTGAAACAGGATGTACAATTTTGATAAAAGGAAAGGAATTTTCATCAAAAATGAGATCCCAAGAGATATATATTCTTCCAGATGGATCTAAACACTTATAACCCTTATGTTTGATGCTGTAGCCAAGAAAAGTACATGGTATTGACCTAAATTGTAGTTTCTTTTTGTTTTAAGGTCTAATATTTTGATAGCATGTGCAACCAAAGACTCTTAGTTGAGAGTAAACAGGCTTAGTATGAAAAAGAATTTCTAAGGGTGTTTTATTGTAGAGAATTGGTGTTGGTAATCTGTTTATAAGAAAAACAGAGGTTCGGAAAGCTTCATCCCAATATTTGAATGGCATAGAAGCTTGAGCAAGAAGAGTTAAACCTGTTTCAACAATATGTCTATGTTTACGCTCAACCACCCCATTTTGTTCATGTGTATGTGGACAATGATGCCTATGTTCAACTCCATGTTGAACTACAAGGTCTATAAAGGCTCGAAACTCTCCTCCCCAGTCAGTTTGGATGCATTTGCCAAGTAAACCAATTTGTTTTTCCACTAGTGTTTTAAAGTTCACAAAGGCTTGTAAGGCTTCAGATTTGGTTCTTAGAAGGTATAACCATGTAAAACGAGAGTAAGCATCAATGAAATGAATGTAGTATCTATATCCACTGGAAGATAACACAGGTGAAGGACCCCACAAATCTGAATATACAAGCTGTAAAGGACTAGTGTAATCCGTTTGAGAGAGAGAAAATGACAGTTTTTGAATTTTGCCCAAACAGCAGGACTTGCAAATAGAAACTGTTGAAGTTTTATTTATGTTAGAGAGATTACAACTGTTCAATACCAGTTTTACAACTTTATCTGCAGGGTGTCCTAATATGTTGTGCCACAGCTTAAAACAGGAAGGCTTAACAACAGTACTAGTGTAAGCTGGAACATCAGAAATCAATGAAATAGAAGGCTTGGTAGAACTATGAAAAGAAGTACAAGACTGAGAACCATTTTGAGAGTTTACTGGGACGATGGACTTGAGGTTGATCTGGGAGTTGTCAAACACATAGAGGTCATCTTTAAGACGACCCTCCAGCAGCACCACCTTGGAAATAAGATCCTTGATAAAACAAGAAGTGGGGTGAAATTCAAAAAATACTCTGTTATCAGCTGCAAACTTAGAGACACTTAAAAGATTTTTACGAATTTCAAGAACATGCAACAAGTGTTTGAGAGTGAGGGATTTAGATGAGACAAAAGGGCTAGAAAAAGTGGAAGAACCAATGTGTTTAATAGTCAATCACTTACCATTTCCTATGTGCACTTGGTCTGGACCATAGAATTCAACACTATTCATGAGATTTGATTGGTCTGCAGTCAAATGGTTAGTAGCACCTGAATCAGGAAACCATTCCACATCAAAGGAATCATCAGTGTACCAGGTTGAATCAAGAACTGCTTCAGGAGTAGCAAGCAGAGCACCCATCTGAGCAGAGTCAGCAGCTGAATTTAGATTCGGACCTTGAGCTAAATTGCCTTGAACAAAATGATTGAACTGAGAAGGACCAGTGAAAGACCTTTCAAACCTATAATAGCACTGTGCAACCATATGACCTTGTTTACCACAGAGCTGACATTGTATTTAGTTGTTATTCCATGATTGTCCTCTACCATGGCCAAAACGACCTCTGCCCTTACTATTGTGATTACCAGAAAAATGACCTGGTCTAGAAGGATAACTACCAGAGGAATGTCCTGGGAAAACAGAATTGGAACCATGAGAAAAATGACCAAAATTAGAATTATTTAATCGTGAATTTGCATTAGGTCGACCACTAGTCATAGCAAGATTAGCCAGAGAAGGCCCTAAGGAAGGATTGAAACCATCACTCTGCTTAACAGCTCTCTCAATTCGGACTTCTTGAGCCAGAATGAGATATTCAACTTCTTCAACAGAATAGTCATTAAAGCTAGAGTTCACACTAATCTCTAAGATATCATATTCAGGAGGTAAGCCATTGAAGATTGCATCTATGTGATCCTTAGTAGAAATCTCATGGCCAACCAAAGCAAGCATATCAACAAAATGCCTAATTCGAAGCAAATACTCATTAACAGACAAAGATTCTTTACGAGTGTTCTATAATTGAGTTTTAAATTGGGACTTTTTAGCCTTAATTTGATAGGCGAAGTATTCCTCGATTGTACGCCAGACTTATGCTGCTGTTTCACAATTAACCATGCAAGAAATAACCGAATCGGACATCGAAGCTAGCATCCAAGACACGAGCAACTGATCTTGTTGCTCCCATTCTTCATAAGCTGAATTAACCACACGAAGAAGCTCATCTGCTGGAGAAAGAAACCATGGAGGAGTCTGTGCAGAATCTGAAAGAAAATCTTAGAGGCAATGACCGCGAACAGTTGCAAGAATCTGTCGCCGCCAAACCAAGAAATTGTTGTTTTCTAGCTTCGACGCAACAGGATGCGAGAAAGTAACTGGAACAAACCAAGAAGAAGAAGAAGTTGTCGGCGCAGCATCTCCCATGGCGATCGTCGGAAAATTGAAAGAAAATCTTAGAGGCGATGACCGCGAACAGTTGCAAGAATCTGTCGCCGCCAAACCAAGAAATTGTTGTTTTCTAGCTTCGACACAACAGGATGCGAGAAAGTAACTGGAACAAACCAAGAAGAAGAAGAAGTTGTCGGCGCAGCATCTCCCATGGCGATCGTCGGAAAAGAAGCTCCGTCACCGGTGAGAGGGCTCTGATACCATGTAAGAAAACAAGCTCAAACGATTTCTAGAGAGAGGAAGAAGAATTGATGAGTGAGAAAGAAAACTGAATTCTCATTCTATCTCATTCTGTTACAACTTCTTACTTATACATAAATTAGTGTAGATAACAACCTCTAACAAACTATTCAATGAAAACATTACAAGTGTAATCTATATCTAATATAACTAAGACTTCTTAACAAGAATGTTCACTCCATTTTCTGTTTGGTTAGGACTAGGACAGGCGGATCTCACCGGAACCATCAATCGGATCCCACCGAAATATTCCTGTCCTCATAGTAGTCCCGAAATATGATTGACTGGAACGTTGTAAGGCCTGTAATTTTCTGTATCAGTAATGAAAGACGTCCTTGAGATACAACTTTGGTAGGAATCTTGTCAGCCGATGTGACTTTTTTAATTAAAAGTGACCTAAGAAGCTTAAGACTTGGGGGAATCAGAGCCAAGGAGTTGATCTGTTGTGAACTTGTGATGGCGTATCACAAGGTATTCCTAACTAGAGCAGTAAAATCCCGTGGTGTTACAAACGACAGTGACATTGAAAGTCATACAAACGACTTCGGAAACGTCAAAGTGTTTTTTTTTTTTTTTTAAACAACATTTCCTCAGTAAGGAAAAAAAAAATCAACAGCATAGAATTATTCAAATACGAAATTACCTCGGCATCATTTTAGAAAACGACAAGATATCTAGAAACAACATATAAAAACACAAATGTCCATAAACGAAAAGAAAATTTAATACGACAGTATGTATCCTGCAAAAGACAATAAAGTTGAAAAAGAAAAAGACATCTCAGTCTCGCAAACAACACAAATGACTATATATCCGAGAAACAACAATGAAATATTAAGATTATTTGTATATCGTTAAGATTTCTATTAGCATGTCATTAAGATTGTTCTACATAAGTGAAGTTTTTGCAGAGACTAATTCCTCCAAATGATCCAAAATTATTTAAATCATTATCACTTCAGTCTCCGAGAAACTATCAGCTCTGAACTCCACAGATTCTTGTGTGGTATTGGGGCTTCCATTCATATATGATTCTTCACCTCTGAAGGACTGGAGGTCTTGGTCCATTTCCAAGATTCTTTGGCTCTTTCTCAAATTTTCCAACTCCATTGATACTCGCTTCATTGTCGGCCTCTTCTTCCCGTTCAATCTCAAACATCTTGTTGCCAGCTCTGCAATGGCCTGAACATCTTCCAGTTCCTCCCCTGGATCCTTAGCCACCTGCGGATCTAAAATTTGCAAAAGTTGATTTTCCTTTGTCAATGAAATGAAAGTTGTAATCAGGCTCTTCCCTTCATGATCTTCAGCAAAGGAAAATGGGTTTTCTCCGGTTAGGATCTCCACAAGCATAACTCCGAAGCTATAAACATCACTTTTGTCCGTGAATTGGCTTGATTGGAAGTACTCCGGATCCATGTACCCCAATGTTCCTTGCACTGCTGTGGTTAAGTGAGTCTTGTCATTTGGGACCGATCTTGAAGTCCCAAAATCGGCGATTTTTGCGTTGTACTTGTCATCTAAAAGTATGTTGGAAGATTTGATGTCCCTATGAAAGATAGGCGTTGAGGCTGCGGAATGCATGTATGCCAAAGCTCCTGCAACGTCACAAACAATGCCGAATCGCCTCTCCCACGAAAGTAGCGATTCAGGGTCTTTTTGGCGGATGTGACGGTACAGAGTTCCATTAGAAATAAATTCATACACTAGCAAGGGAGCCTCGGTCTCCAAACAAAAACCGAGTAATTTCACAATGTTTCGATGGTTAATTTGCGATAGAATGACAACTTCATTAACGAATTGCTCGATCTGATTTCTGCCGATTGCTATTGACCTTTTGATGGCAACTACACTGCCATCAGGCAACATTCCTTTGAAAACTGTGCCAGAGCCTCCCTGACCAAGAAACCGGTTCTGATTATAGTTGTCAGTTGCTCTTTGCAGCTCCTCTGCAGTGAAGAGTTTTGCTTTCTCACTGCTTCCATCAGATGACAACTTTTCTTGCAGCAAAATGCCACCGTTTTGCTTGAAAAAACCTTCTTTTCTTATTCTTATTCTCCTTTCCTTCAGCCATTGATGCAACTTGTAACTTGAAAGGAACATGCACAAGAGTCCAAATCCAATTCCAACACCTATGGAAATAACCATTGAGTACAGTTCTTAAACCATATAAAGTTTTGATTAGGTGTATACAAAAACGATATAGTACTATTCTAAAGCCTTGAAAGAGAAAAAGACTTGGGAGAGAGAGAGAGAGATACCTAATAAAGCAACCGACTTGAGTGAAAAACTTTTGCCATTATCAGGAACGCAATTAGAACCTTCTAAGCTCTTATTGGTGGGATGACCATTAGTCGAACATTTGCAGAAGAATAACCTGGGATTTACAGAACAGGTTTCGTTTGTCAGCGGAACCAATATAGGCGTAGCAGGTACGATATCCGTGTCTTGAGACAACATATTTGCCTCAAGTATACTCTGTCTGTTTACCCCGAACATCCGCCCAATAGAATCAGCTGTATCGCCATTTTCGACCCCATAGGTCAACAGGGAAGTCACCTCATTAGCTACTTGGTTCTTGCTTGGACAGGCACATCTAACGCGAACGACGAACTCGGTTACCAGGCTAATATTGGTCGGAACATAGTTCGGATTCTGACTTTGGATTGCCTGGCATGTGGTCAAGCCTTGGTAAGTTTGATTGGATATAGTGTAATACGTATCACCTACTTCGACAACATAAGTGGTGAAATGCTGGAAGAAATTAACTGGACAAGCGCAAGAAAGCGGAACTATGATTAACTTGTTGGCAGTGATCATGTCATCCGGCAAGATATTGTTAAGGGAAGCAATTTCAGAGGCTTCAGATCCGAGGAGACGAGCGATGCTGGTGGCGTTGTTGTAAGGTGCTCGGGATCTGAATGTGACAAAGGACTCACATGAGAACTCTGTCTGGTCATTACATAGGTATCCTTCAGATTTGTTAGCCATGGGACCCTGCATGTAGCATGTGTAGTTGAGGTATGGTTGTTGGCAGTGTGATAACTGATGAAATAGGGACAAAAACATGAATAGTAAATGGCCGAGGATATAGTAGGAAGAATGTGCCCCCATGGTCTTAAACTTCTATTTGCCTAATGATTTCAAAAGTACCAAGGCTAAGCAAGATCAAAATCATGAGGGAACAAAAGTACTGAAAACTTTTCATTATATCATCATGATAATGAAAAAGAGAAAGGGAAGTTGGAATATACTCAGGTCTTTGAAAGGGAGCATTTCAGATAGAAAAATACTACACCTTCAGCAACTACTATCGAATGGTGCAAAATTCAAAAAAGCAAAACTCAACAGGTCTTCAGCAACTACTATCGAATGGTGCAAAATTCAAAAAAGCAAAACTCAAAGATTGTTGACTTCTAGAGTCGTGCTACAGTTGTGTTAGTGAAATGGTCCCAAAACAATGGAACCTACTTACTACCGCTGACTTGCTGACTGAATTGAAATCGAATGGTATAAGATTTTTTTTTCTTTCTTTCTTCCTCTCTCGTTTGATAGTACCCTATCTACAAAACTTAAATTTTAAACGCCAGTTCTGCAAAATTATCATATACTTATATATGATTCTGATGGAACTATGAAATTCTCCTTCTCTCCCTTTTTAATTATGCGACATAATCACATAATTATCTGTAATTCACCTTCACCTAGTACCCTATCTATTAAAAGTTTTAATACAAATCAATAAAAATATGATAAAATATATTTTATAAGTGTAGAATATTTAATATGATCAATAAAAACTAAAATAAATAAAAAAATATTTTAAAAATAAAAAAATTAGTGTATTTTTTTAGACGGATTGTTAGACAATTTAGGCGGTTTAGAAAGTCAAAACCACAAACCAAACTGTCATAAAAATTTGATTAAAAACTTAACCAAACCGCTTAATTATCCAAAAATAATTAATGATTTGTTTCAATTTGATTTGAATTGAGCGGTTTGAACGGGTTGACGTATTTTTTAAACACCCATATTTTTAAGTGTCACTGTTGTTTAATTCTTTCCTTTATTATTGAAAGCGATAATATCCAAAACAACCCCCAAACATTTGTCCTTTTTATTATACAAATACCTAATACCTAAAACAGCACACTCCCTGTGTTCACAAAAATTATACTCAAAATACCTTCTAAATCAATTTTTTTTAAATATTAAAATTACGCTCTCCAACCTTTATTAAATCCAATTTAAAACTTTATTAAACCAAAATATTAAATAAAATCAATCTTAAAACAATTAAAGTATTTGCTTGATTGGAATATTTAGTTGAGCCTTTTTTAAATTGTTTATTTATCTTTTTAGTTAAATATAAGTAAACAATAATATCTAATATAGATTGAGAAGGATAATTTTGATATTTTAAAATTTTAATTGTCTTAGAAGGTATTTGGAGTCTGATTTAATTTGTGTTTTGGGTATATGTATAATAAGAAGGATAAAAATGATAGTTTGGCAAAACACAGGGTGCTTTGATATTTTTCCTCTTTCAAATTCACCTATAGTGATCGCTTTGCTGTTGCAGTTGACTTTTAAGGGTCTTCTTCTTAAGACTGTAACTGTTGGACTTTTCTGGCTGTAATGTTGGACTTTTAAGGGTTCATCTTCTTCCTGGAAAGTTCAAACTTGATTTACTATGCTGGATTTTTTATTTTTTGTCTTTTAAAGGAAAAAAGAGAGAGAAGAAAATTCTTCTTTCTGGCAAGTTCAAACTTGATTTACTAAGGCCTCGTTCACTTCGCAGATTTGAGTTTTCAATTCGGACTGAGATGTGACATTTTTTTAGAGCTTTTCACTGTAGCAAAAAAAGGTTAGATGTGATATTTTTTGAGAGCTTTTTACTGTAAAAACTTAGAACTGAAAACTCGAATCAGTGAAATGAACGAGACCTAAACCTCCGGTTGTTTTATATAGGTTTAAACTACCCTTTAAAAAAATTTATTACAGTATTTTTTATTATAAAATTTAAATTTTTATTTAAATTTTTTTATTTAAATTTATGAACTAAATAAACTCATTGCTAAATAAAAAAATAATAATAAAAAAGGAAAGTAGGAAAAGTTCTTGCAGCAAGGGAAAGAAAAAGAGCTGGGATAAAATGACAGCTGAGAGAGAAAGAAAATTCAATTGTTATATTTTAATTTTTTTATTCTTTAGTTTTTAAAGGAAGAAATAGAGAAAAAGAAAATTCTTCTTTCTAGCAAGTTCAAACTTGATTTACTATGCTAGATTATAAAAAAAATAAAAAATAAAAAAAAAACAATAACAATAAAAAATTGAAAGTAGGAAAAGTACTCGCAGAAAGGAAGAGCTGGAATAAAATGACCGCTGAGTAGTATATTTTTCTTTCTATATATATAGGACAGTGATTCCATCCAGCGGGATGGAGCATTCATAAGTATTGTCAGCCGTTCAAATTACATTTGAGGGTCATGATTGACCCAAGGGCATGAATTTTGTAGAAGTCTCATATAAAGGCCCATATTCGGTTGAACTCCATTTAGAGCATGTTTAATTCGTTAATTTGAGTTTTTAATTTGAGTTTAGATGTGATTTTATGTGATAATTTTTTACTATAATAAAAAAGTTAGATGTAACTGTTTCTGAAAGTATTTTACTATAATAAAACTCGAATTCTAACTTTAAGTCGATGAAATGAATGAGGGCCCGTTTAGTTCGTTGATTCGAGTTGAGATGTGATTTTATGTGAGAGCTTTTTACTGTAGCAAAAAAGTTAGATATGATTATTTGTGAGAGCTTTTTACTGTAGCAAAACTCAAATTCTAAACTCGAATTAGCAAAATGAATGGGCTGAAGCTTTACTCACGACTTTTCTTTCTTTTTTTTGGGGGCTTTGCATTCTAAGCTACATAGAGAGAAAAGGTAACTGTTTAACCACACCTCGCGCCTATCTAAAACGAAGACCATGACCTCACAATCTACTCTTGTAATAAAAGAAAGAGTACTTACCCTAAGTCATATTCGTCTGAGCAATTAGATGGAAAAAAAAAAAAAACAGATATAACAAGTGATTAAATCAAATTAAATGATATTAAAGTTGGTAATCTGATAATTAAAGATATAACAAATAAGAAAAATCCACTACTTTATGAGTTTTTTCTTCATTTTTTATGGTTTTTTTTTTCATGATTTCAGTTGCACGAAAAATGCTACTTATTATTACTAGCAACGATGAGGAAGAGAACATATTATAGGATAAATTTTACAAGTTCCATCCAAATTCACAAACCATTCCTTAGACAAGCTAACAAGAAACAAATCGAGAAGTCAATACAATTACAAGCAGTAAATGATGGAGTCGTCCAATTATTAACTCAACAGGAATAAACGGTATGAAACGTTTTATTAATATGACTATTGTTCTGATTTTGAATTCGATGATGACCATCTTGCTTAAATGTATCATACATCTTATTATTTAGTATTGTGATTAGAGATGTCACCTTGAATAAATATTTACAAAAAAAAGAGTCTCCTAGTGCTATTTTTAAGAAAAAAAAAGAAAAAAATTTCATTCCCGTAGTGCTATTTCTCGAAAAGAAAAAAAAAGAATTCAAAACGCTTCGTTCTGTTTTGAAAATCATGCGTTCAATTTAAAATTTCTTCATATATCAAACGTATTTCAAATGCACACGGTGCAAGTTATTTAATCTACAAATTAAAAAAAAAAAATGTTCCAATGCCTCTTAAAAATTAATAAAACGTTACATTGTAATTGAACAATTTAAGTACAAAAAGTTACGTTGGAATGAACCATTGTTATGTTTTTTTGCCACAAAAATTACGTCATTGTCTGATAAAATAAAACCTATCTATACAGTTAAATTAATAAAACTAGATCAAATATATGTAACATTACCGATCAGCCCCTCGAAACAAGATAAGTTTACAACAATGCCAAGTCAAATAACAATGCCCACTCGCTACAGCCGGTTGCGAAGATTAAAAAAGTAGTAAAAATTCTTTAACAATCAATTACACCCATCATTTACTCAATTTTAACAGCCCATCAAAGTCCTAAGCATTTGCCACGTAGGGCCTGAACCATCCAGCCGGCTGGATGGAATCAGCTTCCTCTATATATAAAACGTTACTATTTCATTTTTTTTAATAAATTACAGTTTTTTATTTTTAAATAAAGATTATTAAGCGTCTATAAATAAATATTTTGTATAAAGCTTTATATGTGCTTAAAAGAAAATGTGTTCAAAGAAAAATGTAGAGAAATAGTGTTTTTTTTAGAGAGAGAGAAAAATGAGAAGATAGATAGACAATGGTACAAAAGGTTTTGGGTGGAGAGAGAAGGTAAAAAAAGTTGTATGTGTGTAATTCTAATAATTGTTAGTGAATTTTTTTCTCTTCTGTAGACGTAGGAAATTTTACTAAATCACCTAAATCTTTGTCTTCTCTATTTTTTTTGTTATTTTTATTTCAGTTTATTTTGCTATTGTGTACGTGTAATAGTGTGTTTTTCCCTAACAAACTTTTGTCTATAGTTCCTTCGAGAGATCGTCTTTCTGACATAACATATAGAAGTGAAGACGTATTATTGTAATTATTTAACGTAACATGAAGACTAAAAAAACGTAACACCAAGAACTTTGATTAGCTCATATTATTGTTATATTTTATTTGGTTATTTGTTATAATAAGGATGTTAGAAAAATACAATAATAATCATAATAATTGAACAACTTGATATCTTACATTTCTAATGTCATTGCTACGTTAAATAAATATCATATTACGTTTTACTTTTCTTTACGTCTTACTTTTCTATACTTTAAATTGGAGGGACGTTCTCATCAAAGGAGCATAAGAAAAGTCCTATACATATAGAGAGTTTTTCTTGTAAGACTAAAAAAAGAACTAGAGATAATTTTTTACTTTTTAATTATCAAATATGTATAAGTTTATAATGTATATATTTTTAATTAAATTTGATTTTGTTTAAATATAAAGGTAGATCGGTCTAGGAGAGAGAGTCTCATCTCATATATATATATATAAAAGCCCGCTCTCTAGTAGGAAAATGACAGCACAAGAGAAAAACAGTTTTCGTGTTTTAATAGAATTTGACTAAACAGAGCCCATAACAAAGCGGCACGTATGCCTGATAGAAGTTCAAGACGATAACGAAAACTACTTGTTGGTCCAAATCTCATCATACATGTACATAAATTCCAGTTTCTTTCGTCAAGGTAAAACTCAATAAGTTGTGTTTAGTCTCAAAAGTCACATCGAATAATGATCGAAAATTCATTAACCAAGTTCACCACAATCTGTGTGTGTTCAAATAGAACTCGAAACAAAAATGGAGGTTCCATCTTCCTACAACATTCTTGTTGTATCCTTGTTTGTCTTCCTATTTCCTCGGCCAAATCACTGCCAACAAGCACACCTAAACGACACCGGCTTCAACTGCTCTAGCAACGCCGCTATATCAAAAGGATACCTCTGTGATGGCCATGTGAAGTCATGCAACTCTTTTGTCACTTTCAGGTCCCGAGCACCCTACGACACCCCGATCAACATCGCCTATCTCCTTGGCTCTGACGCCTCCGAGATCTATTCAGTTAACAACATCTCATCAGATGACAAGATTCCTACCAACAAATTGATAGTAGCTCCGATTTCTTGCACGTGTTCCGGCAATATCTACGAGCATCTGACTACTTACACCGTGAAAAAATCCGAAACTTATTATATCACAGCCCAAGAGACCTACCAAGGCCTGACTACATGTCAGGCAATGATATATCGGAACTACTATGACCCCGAGAATATCCCGATAGGATCGCAGTTAATGGTCCCGGTGAGATGCGCCTGTCCTAGTCCCAACCAAACAGCAAGCGGGGTGACGACCTTGTTGACATATTTGGTCGACAAAGGTGAGACATTTGCATCTATTGGGAAGAGGTTTGGGGTAAACAGACAGAGCATACTAGAGGCAAATATGTTGTCTCGGGAAAATAGTACTATCTTGCCTTCTAGACCTATATTGGTTCCATTGAAAAGAGAGACTTGTTCTGTATATCCTGAGATGTTCTTCTGTAAATGTCGCAATGGTTATCTTACAGATGAGAGCTCTGAAGGTTTCCATTGCATTTCTGATGATGGGAAAAGCATTCCAGTCAAGTTGGTTACTTTGTTAGGTATATTATGTCCCTTTTTTCCTCTTCCAAGTTTATTAGAATTTGTTACCAGATTATTTATGGATGCAGTAGAAACATTACAAACTTTTATTTATTTCCGCAGGTATTGGCATTGGATTTGCACTTTTGTGTCTGTTCCTTTCTGGTTACTTCTTGTATCAATGCTTAAAGAAAAGGAGAATGAGAATCCGCAAGGAGAGGCTCTTCAAGCAAAATGGCGGTTTATTGTTGCAAGAAAAATTGTCGTCTTTAGGGAACGGTGAGAAAGCAAAGCTGTTTACTTCAGAGGAGCTGCAAAGAGCAACAGATAACTACAACCAAAGTCGCTTTCTTGGTGAAGGAGGCTACGGAACAGTTTATAAAGGGATGCTAACTGACGGCAGCATTGTTGCCATTAAGAAGTCGAGAGCAATCGACAGAAAACAGATTGAACAATTTGTAAATGAAGTCGCCATTTTATCACGAATTAATCATCGAAACATTGTGAAACTATTAGGTTGTTGCTTGGAAACCGAAACTCCAATGCTTGTTTACGAGTTCATCCCAAATGGAACTCTCTTTCATCAAATCCACAACAAAGACCCCGAATCATCGCTTTCATGGGAGAACAGATTAAGCATTGCTAGTGATGTTGCAGAAGCTTTAGCATACATGCATTCTTCAGCTTCAATGCCTATCTTTCACAGGGACATCAAATCTTCCAACATACTCTTGGATGAGAAGTACAATGCAAAAGTGTCCGATTTTGGGACTTCAAGATCAGTCCCAGACGACAGAACTCACTTAACTACAGCAGTGCAGGGAACTTTCGGGTACATGGATCCTGAGTACTTCCGTTCAAGCAAATTCACAGATAAAAGCGACGTCTATAGCTACGGAGTTACTCTTGTAGAACTTCTAACGGGCGAAAACCCATTTTCGTTTGCGAAAGATGAAGCCAAAAATCTGGTTACGACTTTCATCTCATTGACAGGAGAAAATCAGCTTTTCCAAATTATAGACCCCAGAGTGGCAAGTGAGGCAAGGAAGGAGGACATTCGGGCTATTGCAGAGCTGGCAACGAGATGTTTGAAGTTGAATGGGAAGAAGAGACCCACAATGAGAGAAGTATATTTGGAGCTAGAAGGCGTGAGAAAGAGCCAAAGAAAATTGTAAATCAGCCAAGTTGTTCAGTCATTTAAAGGGGAATTAGCATTCATAAATAACACCAGCAGTGCCATACGAGAAGAACCTGCAGAGCAAAGCATTGATTTCTCCTTGGAAATGGAAACTTCGTCATTTAAGGTTTGGTAAGCTGTGGTTTTGCCTTTTTAGCTTTCATTTACTAGTTATGCAAGATTACAGAGATAAGAATTCCAGAGAAAATACAAAAATGTTATTTATTCTCAGTTAGCAACAAAAGAGGGGCAAAAAATAGAGGTTTTTCCACAGATAATGACTCCATTAACTCTGATCTTATATACAATCAACCATTTCATAGTTCATTTTTGTCTCTGACGAAATCAACTGACTCAGAAAACAAATTACTACTTAAATCCATTTTTCATGTCAGACTACAAACTGTACGTTGCCTTTCTACGACTTACTCCAATCTCACCTGCGAAATCAAATTCTATGGCCTAGCACCGCAATCATCGGATATGGTCTCTTCAGAAGATGCGTCACTTTCAATAATGATTACATCATCTGGTTTACCAACATGACCAGAAGCCCTTACTGGTTCAGCTGTCCCACGTCTCGCTCCCAATGAATGGTCAAGACGATGACCTTTGCCACCAAACTCATAATGATCAAAATAGGGGCATGCAATATGCATCATTTGTGAACGTGCACTAGATAAGATGGCCGTAGGTGGCAGTGGTTCTATCGGACCTGAAGGAGAAGAAAAAACTGCTTCTCTGAGCCAATGAGGGAGATTGCCTTTCGCTGCCATGCAAGTTGCTGGATCATTAGTTGAAGTATTATTTTTTGAGACGGCTGTCCTCCTTAAACGGTATATTGGCTCGTCTTCATAATTTTCTCCTTGATAAACAAGATACGGATCTCTAATTGGGTTATTTACTGGCCCCTGGTCGTATTCTGTGTCCGTTTTCCGCATATAAGTCGACTTGAATCTTGCCCTCCTTGAGATGTTACGTTCTTTATGATTATATACATCTCCAAGTGAGAGTCGAGTTTCATCTGCCACACGCTCTCTCCAAATTCCTGAACCAGAGCAGTCGAAGCCCAAAGAAATGCCCTGCGATTTTGAATGCTGAAACTGTGGAGCATGTGTGCCCTTTAAAAGTTTAGATTGTTCTTCTTCCCACTGTTCGGCTAGGTCCTTTGCCACCCTCCATGGAGAAAACCGCAATCTTGGGTCCCTTAGCATAGCATTCCAATTGGCCCTTCCATATCTTCTCACACCAATCCATAAAGAATCCAACTCTTCTTCGGTCCAAGCCAAAGCACATGGCTTGAACTTGTCCTGAAAGGTGTCCCTTTCGCTCAAGGCTCTTGCCCGGCTAACAATGTCGTCGAGCAACGACTTGTGTCTCAGTAGTGATGATAAGTGGCTTGATGAAGAAGGGGGCAGTGTGTTCTCAAAAGCTTGTCTGGTTTCACCCACACTGTGCAGAAAGGGAAACGTACATTTACTGGAGGAAAATCTAGTGGTCTTAGGCTTTGTTGGCAAGGATAGACCTAAAAAGGAGGGAGATCTTTTCTGTTGATTATTTTCCTTTTCTGACAAAAAACGGTTTCTTTCCTCTGCAACCATACAGGCAGTCACCTCAGGCTGCATGGTTTCTGACTGGAAACTGTCGTAGGTTCTTTCTTCAGAGAAAAGCTGGTACCAATTTTAAAAGAAAAAAGTGAATCAATAGACGATCTTATTATCTCGAAATAACAATACTAAGAATGTCTCGGGGAAAAATAAATAACAGAAACCAAACAGTTGGATCTATTCACTTTTAAGAATATGATACTATGTACCGGCAAAACTTTGTTCTTTGACATAAAATCTAGAGGAGGCGGCGGAGAAGTTTTGTCATTATTGTTGCAATTGGCACAAGCTTCTTCCACAAATGCATTTGCATCTCCAAAATGGTGTGAATGCTGGGTTGAAATAGATTTCTCTATCTCATTTCCGACATTTGACACGTGTGGAGGAAACGTTTTGGGCAAATCGGCGGCACGGCTTCTGCTAGTTGAGTCCAAAGAGCCCCAAAGAGTTTCTGACGCAGCATGCACAGATTGCTTTTGGCAATTTGAGTCCAACACATTACAGTCCACTGTACCACTTGAGTCTACCACAAAAATCCCATCAAAAGATAGTCTTTAAATAAAATATTAAAGCAAAACAATATTGTGAACCAATTTATTCGCTAGCTCAAATTTTTGATGTAATTATAGAATCATACCAGTGGGCGTAACAGTAAGGTCCAAAAAAGGATGTGATCCTCTTACTGTTGCTTGCAATTCTTCTCTTCCGCCTTTTTCTGGTTGTTTACCTGCCATTACATCATTGGAAGACGAACTTTTCATGTTTAAAGAGATTTCAAGACAATCCATAGGCAGATCTTCTTGGACATTAATTGCAATCTGCTCATTTTGGTCAAGGACTTTTTCAGCTTCATACAAGACATCCTTGGATACTCCCTTCTCATCATTCAGTTCTTCTCCCTCAAAAATGAAACTGTTCAAGGATAATTATCAGGCAATAACAAAACAAGAATTTCTCGTGTTTTAATTCTTAAGTTCATAGGGACCTACATTTTAGTCTCCAGAACAGGTGCGGCATCAGCACATGCAGAACCAGCATCCAGTATCTATAACAAGATTAAACGAATTAAAAGATTAGCAGTTGTATAACAGCAATAAGAAATAATAATAATCCACAAACATATTGAGAAGATCAAAGCACTTTAAGTGGTGCCCAGGTGATCAGAAAATTTTTAAAATTGGTAGCAGGGTGAGAATATCTCTTTTGTACGAGATAGGCGGCAATGAAGAAAAACTGATATCATATTTCAGTAGAAACTCTATTAACATAACGAAAACAGGTAACTATCACATTCTCGAATTTCAGCAAGTGGAGAACAACATAAAAAGCCGATAATAACAAACCAAAGAACTAAGCAAGAAATCAACATACTTTATTTTCAATTTCGCAAACCATATCACTTGTATCGTGAACCTGTTCTGGAGGCTTGAAATCCATTGCATGACCTATGAAGCAGTGTTTTTCATTAGCTGTTTCACGTGGAGAAGTACTACCACATGCAGAATTGCTCCACTTGTTAACCACTGAATATTTACTATCCTCTAGCAGCGATTTTCTTTGAGTATCAGCACCTTCTGTCTTCCTTTTTCTCTTAAATCTTCGAGTGAAAGTAATCAGCGGACCCATCAACTTAGTTTTCTCAGCTGAATCACTACATAAAACAGTGACTTTATCTTTATCAAGTGAATGAACAATCTCCAAACTTGATGTTTTTGACTTTGATGGAGTATCATGATATTCAAAGCTGTTTTTTCTTTCAAATGATGGTTTTAGTCCAACAGAATCCGCTGTAGTATCGGTGACAGTACCCCTTGAGAAAGAAACTAATCTTCCTTCAAAATAACCATTGTCACCTAAAATGTCAGCATTGACACTTGAAGATGAACCCGCCTGAGTGTGACATGACTCGTTTGGTAAACAATTATTTGTCGGAGACAATCCAACCATGTCCCTTTTGGAGGTACCCTCATCAGAACATTTTGTCATCTGCGCAGGGTTAAATTCTTCAATTTCTTTCTCTTTCTCAAGTCTGCTCGACTTTTTTATTGATGGAGATGTTGAAGAATCTTGTTTATTGATGCAACAAATGCGCTTAGAGAGAGAGAAAGAAAGAAAAAAGGACAGTTTAATAGACATCATTGGACAATCTTATAAGTGACTTTCATCACATCAAATCATCTAAAACTGAGTTTAAGGGATTTTACCGAAGAACTGACAGTCTCATCTTCTGGCGGGCGCTTATCAATCATTTCATCACATGCATCTGGCCTGCGTAAAGTAGCCGCCTTCGAAACAGATAATGAAGAATTATGGCACCCATTTCCGTTGGTATGACCATTACCTGTCAGCCTCTTTCTCTTATATGTCAAAAACACTTTGCAGCCCAGCATTTAAGCTTCTTAGAAACAGAACTATTATCCCAACTCTGAGAATTTACACTTTATAAAATTAAAAGATTCCAATAATCGCACTTTTCTAGCGTTGAAAACCAATTAAGGCATCTTATCCTCAAACAAACCTGCAAAGATACAGAATCTTTTTTCATAAATCAAGTGGCCAGAATAGTAATATGAATATATACAATGCAAACATGGCAATAACAGGTCCATTTTCACATGATAAATGCCGTTTTGCATCTTTGAACTTTGAGAATCATAGCACCACCAACAATTCCAGACAGTTATTCCAAGACTCCGTTTGGAAGCAGTATACAATTTCTACCAAAGAATCTAGAAAATTTCCCCCAAACTACAGACTCACAACCTAACAGCACGCATTTTCCTCCCCCAAACAAACGGTACCTTATTGCTTGGCAATTAAGCCATTAAAATGCATTCTTTTCACAGAGTGTCATTTGGGTTTTACCAGACTAAGTACCCAAATGCTTTCTTTCTTTGCCAAGAATCAATCTTTTTCTCTCTTTTGGAAAACCCAATGCAAGACCCATATTTCTTTTTCCTTTTTTTCTTTTTTCTCTTAATTCTTTTACCTCTCACCTCACTTTCTCATCAATCAAGAAAAATGCAAAAACCATAATCACAACTCTCCAAAAATAACCAAACAACAAATAAAACACAACAAATTTGTCAAATTTACATACAAATACAATATGGGGAGAGCATCAAACCTGGAAACTGAACACCAGGAAACGACGTCGTCGGAGCTGAGTTCTTCCTCCGGCGAAGCACTTGACAGTTGACACTTATAGCTCCAATCCTTTCTTTTTTTCAAAAAAAAAAAAAAAGTTCAAAACAAAAAAAGAAATTGTGAAGAGAGTGAAGGTGGAAACTTATGAGAGAGCATTTATCAGCGTCAGAGCATTCAGCACTGCCTTTCCAACAAGACAACAATTTCTGAAAACAACTTTTGCTTTATTTTATTTTATTTTTTTTCTCTCTCTATTTCTATTTCTAATCCTCTCTCTAACATACTGACACACATATAATATATATTTGTTTTTTTATTTCTTTAATTTTTTATTCTCTAATAATTGGTAAATATTTTCCTTTTTCATTTTAGTGGGTCCCAGTGCTGTCACTCTCCGTATCATGTGTGTGTGCCTCAGTGTGGGCTTCGCGCGTGTAAGCTGAGCTCGTACGTGTGAAATTTCTGCGGGAACAGCTGGCGGCTCCGGCTTTCGATTTTTCACTTTCCGCTTTGTAGAGGATCCTTCCCACGCGCTCTCTTGCGCGTTGTGTTTAGAGACGGGATCGAGGACGTTCGATAGTCGATTCCAACGCACGCGCTCTCTCGTGGGTGATGGCTCCTCCTCATCTCGCCGTGGCCCCACTGTAAAAGTCAACTTATACGGAGCTTGTGTTTTGACCTCTGTCTTTTGTTTCGCGCCGATTTGGCAATGAATTCAAGTAGAATTCTTTCCATTCAGCGCAATTTTTTTAAAAAGAAAAAAGTAAAATTAAGTACCATTTGATAAACAAAAAGGTAAACGCTCTTCAATGAATGTTCTTCTATCAAAAAAAAAAAAAAAAAAAAAGTAAATACCCTTCAAAAGCAACTCGTTATAGAGCTAAGCTGAACACTCTTGACTCTTTCAAGCAAAAAAAAAACCTCTCTTGACTCTTCAAAAGCAACTCAATGCAGAGGTAAAAATAACAGTTTCCAAAAACAATTAACGCATCAATTTCTAATTCATATAATCAGATTTAATAATTTGATTGTTGATCACGTCTTAAGAAATATATTTTGTTTCAGAATAATATTGACCTTTTTTTCTTTCTAGAAAGAGTTTATATTGAATTAATCTTAAAGTTAAAGAGGTATTTGTGGTTTGTATTGATGCAAAGATCCCAAGTTATGCATCAGATGACACGCATAACACTTTGTCAAGCTCAAATTTTTAACTTTTTCAACAAAATGAGATTCGTTAGTAGGGTAAAATTTTGAATTTTAAATTAGGTATTGAATGGGGTACTTGGGCCACAAATGAGGGTATTAAATGATCGGTGATAGCTCAATTATAATCGTTACGTCAGATGACAACTCTTTTAGAAGCAAATCGTTAGTTAATGATGTGACATACATAGGAGGTAGACCGCTCTAAGTAGATGCAAAAGACAACATGTGATCGATCAGACCAACAATTGTAGGTGAAGATGGTTGTGTGAGCGCTTATGAAGTCGAGTATACGGGAGTCGAGAGATATGCGAGATTTGCTATTTGTAATTCAAATATATGAAATTTAGGCAATGAAATTGTCCTGGTTGATTGTAATCTCCATCTTTTGAGAAACTATCCTAAAAGATGAAGGAAATATCCCTGAATTAAATAGGAAAACCGACTGGGATAATGGGGAACAATATGAATAAGGGATGGTAGGCCGAAAAAATGAGGAGGTCTCATTCTAAACATTAGTGCGTGTAATCTCTACGAAATAGTAAAAATTTCTCAATTCCCCACAATAGACGTAGCTCTTGAATCAATAGTGAACCATTATAATTCTTACGTGTTCTTACTTTTTAATTGTATTTTACCATAACTTTAATCATAAAACTCGCACAAACCCTTTAGAATTTCGTTATTATTTTATTAACGTACTGTCACCGTCAACAAGATATGTAATTAGAAAAGATCATTTGTTTTTACTATTTTTTTTAATAAATGACCAAACTATCTATTTTATTAGGCAAATGACCCAATTTTTTTTTATTTTAGGAAAATGACCGATTTCTTATTATAATTAATTTCACGGATTCATTATTAATTAAATTATGATTTATTATTAATAAATATATAATTTATTTATTGAATTTAATTTATTATTAACTTATTTTAGTTTGTTATTAGCTGATATTAATTAATAATAGAGAATTATCAAGTTAATCAGTGACACATCTCCAAGTTAATTAGTGGTAAGTTAAATCAATCAGTTATTAATTAATAAGTTAAAAAAATGATAATTTCTTTTATTTTACAAAACTTTGATCATTTATTAAAAAAATGGTTAAAAGCGATCATTCTATTGTTACGAGACAAGGCACTATCATGAGATTAACAATAAATTTAGTGGATGTTTGGTTCATGGATTCATAATCATGCTTATTTTACGTGTATTTTTTGTGTGAGAAAAAATTGTAGAGAACAATAAATCATGATTCATAATCAGAGACGAATACAGAAAACAAACATCTCCTTAGATGTTATAAAGTAGAATTCTGCTTAAAAAACGAATAACTAATGAACGTTAAAAGTTGTCTCAATAATGTTTAGGGACTTTCTCAGAATTATAAAAAAAGAATTATCGATTATTCATACTTTTAGTCATATAATCTATATTAAAAACTATTAATTATGCATACCTTTTTAATTTAATATGATTTTAATCAAATTTAACAGTAAAAAATTAATCCTATCAGCAATAAGACCATGCTAGAGAACGTCACAAAACTTTAAGTAAAAAATGAAGATACACACATAATCCTTGAACACTGTTTCATTTAGTAGTTTTTTTCTCCTTTTTATCCTCGAACATGGTTTCATTAAGTAGTGTTTATCGTTTTGGTTACAGAGAAACGACATATCGTTTGTATCAATCATAGTTGTTCACTACTTACATTAAACGACATGTCGTTTTAGTCGCATGTATAAATGCTGCGTCGTTTACTACTTTGGAACGTCATTTTGGGTGCGTTTAGAATTCATTCCAAAATGATTTTATTTTTGTGTATGAAAATGAAAACGAAAATGTTTTCATTTTCATTTTGGAATCATTTCTGAAAATACGTTTGGTAATTTTATTTTGAGATTGTTTTCAGTTTTAAAAAAACTGAAATTGTGTTTGGTGGTTTAATTTTTAAAAACATGTAATAATATTTAAAATAATAATATATTAAATAAGTAATATTATTAAATAAATTAATATAACATTAGGGTTCGTTCAGTTTGCTAATTCAAGTTGAGATGTGATGTTGTGTGAGAGCTTTTTACTGTAGCAAAAAAGTTAAATGTGACTGTTTATGAGAACTTTTTATTGTAACAAAACTCGAATCAGCAAAATGAACGGGACCTATATATGTTAGTTAGGAAATGTTGGGGGCAATCGAAGAAGAGTGGGGGGCGGCGCAGTCGGAGGAGAGTGGCGCCCGGGGGGGTGCAGTCGGAGAAGAGCGGCAGGCGGGGGGCAGTCAGAGAATAGTGGGGGCGGGCAGTCATAGACGGCGGAGGAGCTCGGCCGAGAAGCAAATGGCGCAGGTCAGGCGAGGGAAAAACGGAGAAGCAAATGGCGTAGGTTCACACTGGTCAAGGGCAGAAAAAAAATGAAAACGGGGTTTTCAAATTTTCAGAAAAGGACAAAAATATTTTTATTTTTAATTTTTAAAAAATTTTACACTAAACACATTTTCTCTACGCGTTTTTATTTTTTATTTTTAAAAACCGTGAAAAATGAAAATAAAACAGAAATAAACGGGCATTTGTTTTAACGCTATCGAGGACTGTGAGTAGTTCCCATATTATGATTTATGCGGCATTTTTCGCGTATCGTTTTGTGCTGTGCAATATAGACTCAAAACGACAGGCCGTTTTTTCTCCATATTAAAGAAAAATCCCACGCTATTATTAGGTTTTCAGCTTAGTTGCATTGCACAAGAAAATAGCTTAAATTCTTCCGATACCAACTTAATATATTAATGAGAGAAAATAACATCCAAAAAAATTAATTAAAAAAACAGCCATCCAAAAAAGTTGACAGTATTTATTCCGCAATACCAATAGTAACAAACATCTGAATTTCTACCAAATAGACGACCATTTTATTGTCATAAGTCAAATTTTGAGCTGATCAATTCTTTAGGATCAAATTGAATCCTAATTACGAACTTGATTATTTTTTGGTTGTTTATGGTGGAATAAGGGGCTTTTCATCGGAGTTTGGAATCTAATTTCTTTCTTCATCCTGCTACTAAATTTGTTTTATTCTCACAATATTCTTGAAAGGTTAAACAACTTACAATTTGTTCATCAAACGTTTCCTTTTTTTTTTTTAAAAAGAAAAGAAAATAATGAAACCTATATGTGTGGAGATATTTCGGTAGTAAACTCTCATTGGTCTCACCTCTAGTTTCAGATGACACCGGTAATTACTTTTTGTTTGGTTCTTAGTCCTCAACAAACCAATCGTTTCTTTTTTTTTTCTTAAAAAAAAAAAAAAATTGCCAATGAACTAATGATTTAATTGGTAGCTCTAGTGGACAATTTTGCCTTCGCTTTTGTGTCACTGTTATGCTTTTACTAAGATATTTTTGATTTGAGAAAATGCAAGCACAATTTGTCAATTAGTATAGGCAATTTTGTATTTGATTCATTTTTTGAATAGTAGTACTAATAGATTTTTTTAAAAAATGTTTATTTTTTATATTCATCATTAATTTTAAATCATAATTTATAATATTTTATAATTTTTTTTTTTTTTTTTTCATAAAAAACACACATAAAATAAAATTAATTTTAAATTTACGAAACAATCGCTTTCCTTATTGACTGTGGGGTTGGGAAGAGGATAATATTAACCTTGTCAACGAGCAAACAAAAGGTGGGGACTTGGATTGGACTGAAAAACGCGACATGAGAATTTAATTACCTTCTCATCAAGCCGTTGGATCAAGATTAAGAGTGGTTTCCGTGACGCCACGTGTCCGCACTGTAGGCTAATTTCCCCATCGGCCAAAACACAATATCCCCTTTCCATGGCCGATACTAGTACAGCCCTTCCTTCTCTGACTCCCACTCGTCGTATCGTATGCACTTTTTGTGCTCAATTCCATGGCGGAATCCATAGCAATGCTTCCCTGGAGCATCTCCTCCAATGCTCCTCTCGACCATCACCACCGGTAAGTCTCATCGGAGAACTCAATGTCTTCGTCTTCTGATGAAGTTTCGAATTTCTCAAGGTTTTCATGGTTTTGGTTTCCGAACAGGCTGTTGCCTCGCGCGCTCTGTAGTCTCTCGCGGAATTTTACAATCTCCAGATTCAGTTCGACGCAGTCGTCGCTGCTGTTCTCCGAGAAATCGCGGCAAAAGTGCGCGCCGGCGCTGAAAGTGCTGGTGAAACCGGAAACTCAAGCCGCTCCGGCGACGCCGATCATCGGAAACGACAAGATTGGAGTTTTGTTGCTCAATCTTGGAGGTCCCGAGACTCTCGACGATGTTCAACCTTTCCTCTTTAACCTCTTCGCTGACCCGGTAAAGTTGTTGTTTTTATTTTTTATTTTTATTTAATATAAATAGAAATTTGTGATTTTTATCGCTATTAACGTTATTTTGAGCTTAACTAATGGGAGATGGTCATTCTTTCTCGCTATTAACTTTGGGATTTTCATTTCAGATAGAGACTTACAGTGTCGTTGAAGTTTCTTTGGATTGAATATTTAAATTTACTTTTTTATCGCTTTTTTTCCCTTTATTTTATTTTATTTTACTTTGCCTTTTCCTTTTTGTGTGGGAGGCGGCGGGTGAGAGGAGTTGGATTACCGATCCGTGCAGATTTTGGTGAAAATAATTGATAATTCATACTATCTTGCAATTGGTGATTATTTTAAGAAGATGACTGTCACTAAACTATTGTTAATTTCTTATTTTTAATATATATTTTTGCTTTGTTTAATCTCTGGAAACATGTCATGCGTAAATTGTTTAATTCTAATACATGGGTGTTTGAATTATCATCATCTGATTGGACACCATTGGACAGGACATTATTCGACTGCCAAGGTTATTTAGGTTTCTTCAAAAGCCCTTGGCACAATTCATCTCCGTTTTCAGAGCACCGAAGAGCAAAGAAGGCTATGCCGCAATTGGTGGTGGCTCTCCTCTTCGAAAGATAACTGATGCTCAGGCATGACTTCTTGGAACTGAACTCGATTCATAATTATTTCATTTGTATGCCTTTTGGTCAATAATGAGACATAACATGTGACTATAATTTGCTTTTAACTATTTAGAACTAGTTTTTCCTTCCAGTTAAATATTTTATTGATTTATGTCTTTGCTTAATTGCTGAGGAATATATGTGCGCGCGCGCTTTTCGTCTTTTCCTTCGTTGCTTCGTTTCTACTTGCCATTTAATTGCCTCCTGACAAAAAATGGGTTTTCTTTCATATATATAGGGGTGTTCAAAAAAACCGATCTAACCGACTCGACCGAAACTGTCTTAATTTTGATCGAATTGACCGAAACTGACGTCAGAAATGAACTGAACCGAACCAAACCGTGTCTGGTTGGTTTGGTTTCGGTTTTGGATCCAGCTGTTCGGTTCAAACCGAACCGAACCGAACCAATGCCCCGATGATATATATATATATATATATGTATATATTTTAATAGTTCCTTACGAGCTACCCTTGTTTATATACAGGCTGAAGAGTTGAAGAAGGCCCTTTGGTCAAAGAATGTCCCAGCAAACGTGTATGTGGGCATGCGCTATTGGCATCCATTTACTGAAGAAGCTATAGAACAGGTGTCCATTTAGCTTGTGTCCTAGCTTTTAACATGCCTTATGGGATAAATTAGATTTCAGGCTTGTGTTAATTACATTTCTTCGAATGCTGAATGGTAGGGCCAATTTCTTCATGTTAAAAAGCTTTGTAAAATTTCTCAATTCATAAGACTTCCTGGGGCGGACAGGAGTCTGTTGATGTTATCATTAACTGCGGAACAATTTTGCAGATTAAAAGAGATGGGATAACAAAGCTTGTTGTCCTTCCGCTTTATCCACAATTTTCAATATCAACTAGTGGTTCAAGCCTTCGACTCTTGGAGAGTATATTCCGGTGATATCTTCTCACAGTTACCATTATAATCCCGAAATATGATTCACGATCAATTTTTCTGAAAAATCTACAATTGTAATGATCAGGGAGGATGAGTATTTAGTCAACATGCAGCACACAGTTATACCTTCTTGGTACCAGCGTGAAGGCTATATAAAAGCCATGGCAAACTTGATTGAGAAGGAGCTAAAAAATTTTGACAACCCCCGGAAGGTACTCCATATTTAACTATGACTTGTTGTATTCTTTACGGAAATAAGTATCACTTATTGAATTTGTAATTAACGGTACTTAGCATTATTGTTTTTCCCCTCCTTGCGTGGAGTTCATTGTTGGTTGAGTTACTTGGATTCCTGCTCGGGATTAGTGGTATAAAAAATTATGGAAACCCTCTTATTATGATATTTAAAGAAGTAAAAATTCAAAGGAATATGCTTTAACCTGAAAAATTATCGTTTATAAACCTTTTCCATAATTACTGACTTGCTTGTTTGCATTTTTCCTAGTGCATGATATTCTTTAGTGCACATGGGGTGCCACTTGCATATGTGGAAGAGGCTGGTGATCCATACAAGTCGGAGATGGAGGAATGCGTCGATCTGATAATGGAAGAATTAGAGAAACGAAACATAACTAATCCGTATACTCTGGCTTATCAGGTACTTTTTAATTAGAGAATGCTAGTACTATCTCATTTACTGCTTTTTGTTTGACGGAAGGATGGAAGGTGGAGCTATTATAAGATAGTTTTACTATCCCGGGGAAGTAGCATAAATCTTTTGGGTAATATTGGAAATTCAAGTTAACGTCTCTGCCAATATTCTTGCAAACGCTACGCATATAAATTAGGTTGTGCGAAAAGAAAAGGTATGGGAATGTACATGTGACCTATTCTTCATACTGAAATCTAGAACCATGTCCTAGAATCGAGTTTAGAAGTTGCGTGTCTGAAATTTTATTTTGGCAATTTGATTTGTATCAAATTTTGAATGGTAATATACGACTTATTCGTAGGTGTACATGCTAATTGAAGTCAAAGCTCTTTCCCTCCATTCTTTTATGATTGTGGGGATTGG
>NW_010367559.1:33359-56783 GCF_000414095.1 Morus notabilis
TCTTTCCCTCCATACTTTTATGATTGTGGGGATTGGTTAATTATTCATTTTCTGAAAATTATTACTAGGAAATAAGCAAGCGTTTGGTTCTCCGACTATGAAATTTTTACACTATTCTCGGTAATGACACCACTTAGAATTGGAGGAACTTGTTACATGTATATAGTTTAGTGATTAGTATCGCGTCTCACTATCTCTTGTGCTATATCCATGATTCTATTTGCGACTTTGGTTGATAGTTGGTGAATGTTCTTACAGAGCAGAGTTGGACCTGTGGAATGGTTGAAACCCTACACAGATGAGACGATAATTGACCTTGGCAAAAAAGGAGTGAAAAATCTGCTCGCTGTACCAATTAGGTAATTGTTATTGTCAGTCTTTTCTTTGCTCCTTAGATGTTGCTCTACCTATGGAGCTCTCTCTCGCTCTCAATCTCACGCAAAGTCGACATATTTGAGTCAAGAAACTTCCTCTTTGTGCTGAAAGTTCTGACGCTTGATTTGCAGCTTTGTAAGTGAGCACATCGAAACTCTAGAAGAAATCGATGTTGAGTACAAAGAATTGGCTCTAGAATCTGGCGTAGAAAATTGGGGGCGCGTTCCTGCATTAGGATGTGAACCCACCTTTATTTCAGATTTGGCAGATGCGGTGATTGAGAGTCTCCCATATGTTGGAGCCATGGCAGTCTCTAACCTCGAAGCTCGACAGGTACCTCTATGAACTCTTTCCTATTTAAACTGAGTAATTCCCAGAGTGATTAGGTATTTATCTCTTCTAGTAGTGATGAGATCATGAGAGACTAAATACAGAAAATATCTTTGTTCACGTAATTTCTTGGTGCTGCTGCTATGTATGAAAGTAATCTATTTATCCATTTCATTATCCTGGGGATGAAACTAATGTTTATATTCAGTCACTTCTCAACTCTGATTGCTGGTTTGATGTCTATTTTGCAGTCGTTGGTTCCACTTGGTAGTGTGGAAGAGTTATTAGCAGCGTATGATTCACAACGCAGAGAGCTACCACCACCAGTGACGGTATGGGAATGGGGTTGGACGAAAAGTGCCGAAACCTGGAATGGAAGAGCTGCAATGCTGGCAGTGCTTGTTCTTTTGGTGCTAGAAGTCACCACTGGGGAAGGTTTTCTTCACCAATGGGGCATCATGCCCTTTTTCCGCTGAAATTAAATCCTTCACTCTTTCTCTCTCTATCTTCACAAAACACCGTTAATGGGGCCCTGTAAAGTTTTCTTTTTTCAGATAAAATGTCTGTATTCATATCAATGACTTCTTCCATACGTGTATTATGTTTGGTTACCGAAGTGCTTACAGAATATCTAATTTTTAGGTAGTCTTAGGTGAACCACTATTGTTGGTCAGAAGGAGGAAATATGTATTCATGAATTATAGTGGTCTTGTAATTTTGAGTCCAAGACATTTTCCCATGAATATATATTGAAAAAGTTTTGTGCTTTCTGATTTTATTGTTTTAGAGTTAGAGTTTAGTTTGAAAAGATTTTCCCAATTCTTCCGTTCACTCAATCCCCTGCGGTAAACGACAATAACTTGAAAACGACGACTCTCAACAGATAGAGACGATAATTATTACAATTTACAAGATTTCCTAAATTTTTCTTTTTTTTCTAACTCCCCGTGAAAACGACAATATCTTTAAAACCGACAGCTACGTAAAAAGCGACAATAGCAGACAACGATTAAATAAAAAGAAAATATCTCTCTCAATTACTAAAACGACAGTGAGCTGATAAAAAACGACAACAAATTTTATATGCCCTCATTCCAAATGCTCGTGGGCTTTTTTTATCAAAGCCCGCGTTGGAGAAAGTAGCCGACCTACTGAAGCGGGTAGTGCCCGCTCGTATTTATATTGGCGCCTTCTGAGATCGTGTCCAACCACGTACGGACCGTTTAAAAAAACTGTTTCAAACCAAAATTGACGTGTCCAAACGACTCCACACCTGAAACTCTAGTTTCCCTCCACTTGTCCTCTAACAGTTCTCCTTTTATTTATTTTCATTTTTATTTTTATTTTAAATTTGCCACCCTCACTTTTGCGTTGTTGGATTATACCTTCCCCTTAGCGTTCCTGTTTCTTTGAATCCTCTTTTCCAATCTGTTCGTCTCCTTTTTCCTGCTTTTTAACTTCTGACGCAACGCCAATGCTGTAGAGAGAGAGAGAGAGAGAGAGATAGAAGAGCGAGAAAGAGGAGCATATTTGAAGCTCAATGGCTTTCTTCTCCTTGCTTCGCTTTCGATTCCAAATCTCGCTTTAAATCATTCCCATTCATCACTTCTTTGGCTTTACAGCTTTTGTTCTTTTCGTTTTCCGAGAAAAAGTCCGAGGATTTACAGAGCATCGATCGTCATCTCCAATGGCGGATCACCGGCGGAGTCTTTCCGCCGCCTCCGGCAGCGACATTTCCGTCTCTTTGGAACCAGACGTCGCTGAAAATGCCCGTCTTTCTTCAGGTTTTTTTCCCCTTTCAATTTAGCGTGTTTCTTTTTTCCTTTTATTTGGTGAAATTAAATTAGGTTTTGTTCAGGAATTGATGAGAGGAAAGTATCCGGAGAGAGCACGTCTGGAGAGGCAGATTCGAGTTCCAATCACCTTACTACGACAGCGAATTTTAGACAAAATCTCTCATTGTCTGTACTAGTAACCAAGCTTTTTGATGAAAAAATTCCCTTCAAAAAGAAGGTTTGATTCGTTACATTATTCTGTATTTTTTTTTTTTTTGGCCTCTAAGTTGGAACTTCACGACTAAATCTTGGCAAATAAAAGTCTGTGGAATTCACCAAACTACGTTAAAAACTGGTGCAGCTAAAATGGCTAAAAAGAGTTGCTACGGTTAAAGATGATGGAACAGTGCAGTTCGATGTCCCGGGCGATATCAAACCAAAGAGTCTGGATTTTGGGACTGGAGTTGTCTACGACGGAACTGTTGATGAACGCCATGGCGCACCGGAGGTGGAAGGCAAATACGTACCTCCACTGCAAATTGTAATGCTTATTGTTGGAACAAGAGGAGATGTGCAACCGTTTGCTGCTATCGGAAAGCGTTTGCAGGTTATATACAAAAAAATGGCACAGGCACACACATACACAAATGTTAATTTTTGAGAGCCTATTAATTGGACGCTTCATTACTGAGTATAATAGTTTGTGGGTCTGTATCAGGAGAACCTGAGGCTAACGTGATTGTGGAAAATTAGATAATTTTTGAGTCGATTAAATTTTAGCTGGACACAACTTTTCATTATTTTCATAGAATGCTTGAAACATTGTTTAGTAGATTGGGAGCCTTGCACCTTAGTGTTTGTGGGCTAATGAGCTTGAAACTTTTACTTGCAGGAAGATGGCCATAGGGTTAGGCTAGCAACTCATGCAAACTTCAAAGAGTTTGTTCTTACCGCTGGACTTGAGTTCTTTCCTTTAGGTGGAGATCCAAAAGTTCTTGCTGGTTGTAAGTATGGAAATCCTGTATATAAACTTTCTTTTGATGTCTTGCGTGTTCTGACATCGGGCTGTAGTTGTTGAAGTTTTTCAACCTCATTTTGTTTGTGTGCACCATTAAAATTTGAAACTTAACTTTCAATTGGAAGACAACTTGTAATAATCTATATGGAGTTTTGCTCTGTTAACTTGAATAATTCTATATATATCAGAGTTGAAAAGACAGGTCAGAAGTTGGAAATGTCAACATTCTTTCGCACAATGTGTTCCCTCCACACTTCTCTCTCTAAATAAATTGAGTCAGTTAGAACTCGGATTCTTGAGAGAGACAAGCTTCGTTGCAATCTGATTGATATATAGGGGGATACCATTATAATTTACCTCATATTCATTGGCATATTTCCTGCAGATATGGTAAAAAACAAAGGGTTTTTGCCATCCGGACCCTCAGAAATACCTATTCAGCGAAATCAAATTAAGGAAATCATAACCTCTTTACTTCCTGCATGCAAGGACAACGATCCGGACACTAACATTCCATTTGAAGCAGATGCAATAATTGCTAATCCCCCAGCATATGGTTAGATTTCATCACTTTATTTGCACTTTTAATTTATGATAGCTTTGTCTGGTACAAATATTCATGCTACATAATATTTGACCTGTAAGCACTATCAGATGAATGTTGGTTTTATAGACATCTTATTGACTAAAGATGAGTCTTTGATTAATTGATATCCTCGACTGCAAGCTTTCATCTGTTTATTTATTTATTTTATGACTGTTCCACTTGATTCCTAGGATACATAATATTTATTCGTACTTGCTAGCCATATAAACAATTTAACTGACCGTGAACTCATGAACATACTTGTTCAGGACACACGCATGTTGCTGAGGCTCTAAAAGTACCGCTTCATATATTTTTCACTATGCCGTGGACGTAAGTGTTTGTTTGCTGGGATGACCTGGCGATAAAATTTTCACATTTTTGTTTAGAAGGTTTATCCAGTTTGTCTGTCCCTTAAGATCTGGAATTATTTTCCTAGTGCTGGAAGTATTTTTTTCCCCCTGATTTATGTTATTATATTACCGAATTAATTTGGGATTTTATGATTTTCATAATAACACTTCATTTTTTGTCAGACCTACTAGTGAATTTCCCCATCCTCTATCCCGTGTTGTTAAGCAACCAATTGCAAATAGAGTGAGTCATATAGTTTTTCCCCGCAAAATTTTCTTGAATATGATTTACACTGGTAAATGCCTTTTAATCTGTTAGTCTTATATTCCACAATCTTTTTTCCCTCTCTTTTTTGCAGTTATCGTATCAAATAGTTGATTCGTTAATTTGGCTAGGGATACAAGACATGATAAATGATTTTAGGAAGAAAAAGCTGAAGCTGAGACCAATTACATATTTAAGTGGTTCCTATTATTCTCCACAAGATGTGCCCTATGGATACATATGGAGTCCTCATCTTGTTCCCAAACCAAAAGGTTTATGTTTATGTTTCTGTCACTTGAAACATTGCTTGAACTGACACGATATCATACAAAGTCGTTCATTTCTTATATAATAAATTGTCACTATTAGTTTTGAAATAGCATAATTAACTTACTTGCTTTGAATTTCTGTAAAAATAAAAAAGAAAAAGATGTCGAGCAGACAGTGGGTGAAAAAAAAAATACTCGTTATATCTGGTCTCTTATTTTATTCTGTTTTGTCTTAGTATCACAAGCAATCTTACAGCTGTTGCTACTGGAAAGACATCGTATGAACAGTCTTATTCTCATTCTCTTGCAGATTGGGGCCCTAATATTGACGTAGTTGGATTCTGCTTTCTTGACCTTGCTTCGAGCTATGAACCCCCTGATTCACTAGTGAGCTGGCTTGAAGCTGGGGAAAAGCCTATATATATTGGATTTGGTAGCCTTGTAAGCTTTTGTTCCATCTATTCTTTTTTATGTCTTGGATTTACAATTTCAGCGGAAAATTATGTTAGGATCCTGATTGAGTCTCACATTGCTAAAGTATGGGCTTAGCATGTGGGTTTATAACCACTTGTACACCCTCTCCCTACAAGCTAGCTTTTGGGGATGAGTTCTACCCAAGAGTTATAACAATTGGTATCAGAGCATGCTCCTCCTCAGGCTCACGTTGCGGAAGGGGCGACCTGGGAAGACTAGAGTGGGCCATCTAGAGTGGGCTGCCGTGGACGTTGGTGTTGGAAGCGTGGTGATATGTTAAGATCCTGGTTGAGTCCCACATTGCTAAAGTATGGGCTTAGCATGTGGGTTTATAACCACTTGTACACCCTCTCCCTACAAGCTAGCTTTTGGGGATGAGTTCTACTCAAGGGTTATAACAATTATGTTAGGATCCTAGTTGAGTCCCACATTACTAAAGTATGGGCTTAGTACGTGGATTTATCACCACTTAGGCACCCTTTCCTTACAAGCTAGCTTTTGGGGATGAGTTCTACTCAAGGGTTATAACAATTGGTATCAAAGCATGCCCCACCTCAGGCCCACGTTGCGGAAGGGGCGACCTGGGGAGGGGCGACTTGGAAAGGCTAGAGTGGGCCGCCGTGGACGTCGGTGTCGGAAACGTGGTGGTATGTTAGGATTCTAGTTGAGTCCCACATTACTAAAGTATGGGCTTAGTACGTGGGTTTATAACCACTTAGGCACCCTCTCCGTACAAGTTAGCTTTTGGGAATGAGTTTTACCCAAGGGTTATAACAAACTGTCATATGGAAACCGTAGATATGCCTGTGTTTTTCCTTGCAACATAAAATATCAAATGTAGGGCAAGAACGGACCTCATGGGATGCTTGGTTTACTTGTTTCCTTTTGTCTGTAACAGCCTGTCCAGGAACCAGAGAAAATGACAGAGATTATTGTCCAAGCTTTGGAAATAACTGAACAAAGAGGTATCATCAACAAAGGTTGGGGTGGCCTTGGGAATTGTAAGCTCCTTTTTCCTAATCGAAACAATTCTCCTTGTTTTCTACATGGAATCCTTCAGCAGGCACTTATGCATGTATTCTCATACTCTTATCAGTGGAAGAACCAAAGGATTTTGTCTACTTACTGGATAATTGCCCCCATGATTGGCTATTCCCACGTTGCTCTGCTGTGGTAAAGTTTCTTTTGCAGTTAATATGTGTGCGTGCGTGTGTGATTTTGTGGGGATGACCCAGTATTTTGTCAAATTCCATCCTCTTACATCATAAATCATACAATTCTTCCCAGGTACATCATGGCGGTGCTGGAACTACTGCTGCTGGTCTAAAAGCTGCGGTAACTAATTTTTCTTTTTCTCGGGATCATCTTTGATATTGTTTTGCCACCTTAATGGTTATCTTTCTGCTTTTTAGTGTCCTACAACAATCGTACCTTTCTTTGGAGATCAACCATTCTGGGGAGACAGAGTGCGCGCTGGAGGAGTAGGTCCTGCACCAATTCCAGTTGACGAATTCTCACTTGACAAATTGGTTGAGGCCATACGCTTTATGCTAGAACCCAAGGTACTCGCTCTGCTGTTATCTTCTGGCCACAATATTCAACTGAATGATGGTGTGTACCCGAGCCATGTGAAACATGATTTGTTTTGAAGTTATACGCAGAGGTGAATAGGTTCTTTAGATCCTATAAAAAAACATAGTTCCCTCATTTGACGTGTTGATGAGTAGTGAAATTGGGAACTGTTTATACCGGAGCTTCCGTTTCCCCTTTCCTTATCCCTATTGATTCCGTGGTACCAGTTTTTATCCTTGAAAGTTGGGGCTCTTAGGTTTCTGAGTCATGCTCATCATTATAGCACAATTTTGGTGACATCGCTGGGGAACAAAATAGAACACTATACTTTTAACTGCTATCTCATTATTTCGCTGGTGAAAGTAGAAATTACTGCGAACTCTTTTTCTTCCCATGAATTTGTATATGAATGTGTTTGCTTTGACATTTGCGTTTTAGCCACAACTAGCAGGCATACGATTTTCGTTTTTACTTGCTTCGTGCAGGTGAAAGAACGCGCCATCGAACTCGCCAAGGCCATGGAAAATGAAGATGGGGCGACAGGGTCAGTTAAAGCCTTTTACAAACATTTCCCTGGCAAAAGACCTGATGGCAAACCAGAGCCCACGCACCATCGAAAACCATTTTCTGTTCGGCAATGTTTTGGTCTTAAATAATAAAAATTTTTTGGGTGATTTTTCCGTTTTCCGGTGTTCTCTTGTTGTAGTCTAGTTATCAATTAACATCCAAAATTTTAATTAATTAATTAATTTATTTTTACATAGCATCAAGGCAACTATTCTGTGTTCTGTTTCTCCACTTTCAACCCGAGATCATTGCGTTCAAAGTGAAAACCAAGCTAAATCATGTCAGACAAAGTGCTGTTTCAAAATTGTGGTCCACTTGTCTACTTTTATAATCTGAACTAGGATGACTTTTTTTTTTTGAAAATGATTTATAGCTCTATGATAAATGTACATTTAAAATTCTAACCTTGCAAAATAATATTTATCTAATTGCCAAAAATTGGAGTCACTACATAAGGTGTTGCCGCTGCAGTGGGCAGCAAAATTCAGGGATCTTCATTCACTGTAGAAGTACCATATCTCACTATACCAGATGATATGTCGTGTTGAATTACTCTGTCTTTAAACGTTTTTGCCTCATCCATTTAAGACATTCCTCTGAAGTAGCCGAAGGATGAGCAAGTTGCCATTTAAGTAGTTTTTGTTGCTGCAAATCAAAAGGATATACAGCATTGGAATATATATACTTATACATATATCTTTATGTATAGGTGGCCGGAAAATATAGCTTACCCATTCCCCAACAAGTCGTCCTCCAGACTTTAGCTCCAAAGTGTTCATTATCTCCTTTCCATTGACTAATGGTTTGACGTCCCATACTTTTTCAAGGCCTGCATATACCAAAATGAATTAGAACAAATGTACAATGTTTATCCGATTAACTACATCTTTGGCGAGAAGATTAATGCAATACTTGACATCTAAAAGCAGCAAGGATTGTAAGGCTTTCTTCCAACGAAAAGAGAGTTGATAAACGAAAAGTTCAGTAAAATACACTACAACAATTCTTAAAAGCTAAAGCAATCCCAAACGGGCAGTAAAAAAGAGGCTGTTGATATATCGAAACTTCATTTTTAATATCGAAAAGCTAAAGCAATCCCAGAAAGGTTGCAAAGAATCAACACCAAGTAAACTATTATTTTCCGAAGAAAAAAAAATATAATAAAAAATAATAAGACTCCTACCGTATTGAAACTGACTAAAGATAAATGTACTTGAAAATAAATAAAAAAGTGATGATGCTTAAAATTATGCTCACCTAATTCAATAATGCTATTCTCAGCTGCTTTAAACATGTCTCTTAGCATGTCCGGCTGAAAGTTCTTGTTTAAAAGATTCTCAGTAGGATCAATTTTATACAAAGTAGATATCAGCAACGCAACTCGCCAGAAATCTTTGATTTCTCGTAGCAGCATCCCTGAAAGATGTGTCAGAGGCTTGATTCGTAAATTGAACACAATCAGACACGAAAGATCAGCGATTCATAAAAAAATCTGGACTTTAAGACATGCCGAAGCTGTTATTAATGAATTTCTAGCTCACTGATAATTTGATACAACAGCAAGAACTCCATACCTGTCAATACACGCAACTTTGAAGAAACCGGGATATCAACCAAGTCTCCTGCCCACTCAATTTTAGCTTCTTGGATGTCATCATCTGATGCTAAAAAAGGAATCAAAGACCAGAACTTCTCCGACGCTTTGTGTATGTTTATAACCTGTAGCAACAAAATATGTTTACAAATCAATATAATGCAGAAATTTGACAAGACATGTAAAAGCTAAAAATTTAACACTAACAGACAAAAGAATTGAACTGACTGTTTCTGAATCGCTGACTTTTCGCTTAAGTGCGCCCCGAAAAATTAAGTCGACAGCAGCAATCTACACAACAGAAGTTTAGCTTCAGAGTGGAATATGACAGAAATTCAATGACGCAAAATACAAGTTGACAAAAAGATAACTACCACGCATAATCTATTATGCAGATGTTTACATAAAGAAAAGAAAGCATACCTTCATTTTTTGAAGGAAAAGAAAAATGAACCATACCGTTTTTGATCTTTTATCTTCACTAATATATGTAGTGTTTCTGAACGGGAGGAACATAGCAGCATAAAGAGAGAGCCTTCTCTGTTCATCCTGAAGTTTAAAGGCGGCAATAATTCAACGCATAGGAAAAGAAAGGAAATAACTTGAAATTTGAAAATCCATAACGAAATACTATAAACAAATCAAGATAACTAGTATTGATAAACTATTTAAGCAGATCTATTCTTGGTGGACTTGCCACTCACAGTGAAGGAGGAGTATCCAACTAACTGAATAAGGCTCCACGTAGCATCCAAGTAAGCAATACACAGTCTATACAAGAAAAATGTACAACCATGAACGTGCAAGGGAAAAAGAAAAGAAAAGAAAAGGAAAAACAAAAAAAAAACTTAGCTATATATCGGAGACTAGCTAATACACAATGTCATGAATGAAACTTACCTGTCACATCTGTCTGGTATTGCAGGCTCAAACTTAGGACGCTCAGAAGGAGGACCAAAGAATACAACATAGAATAACTTCAAATCATGAATGTAGGACATCGCTTTAAAAGGTTGGTTGCCAGAAACCATGAGATCAATCTGCAGTAAGAATAATAAACAGGAAAAGAAACCGTCAGATATCCTTTGCATCTTCAAAACCCGGAGAATTGAAAATTCTCCATCACAATAAACTAGAAATAGCATTCTTGAAATTACGTAGTGATTATGAACATTCAGACTACTACTTGAGTCATAATAGATACCAACATACTTCAGTACCAATGCGCTCTCTACTAATTTTTTCGTCGAGAGCAGCTCTCACATCATCACTGGCTGCAGCTTCCTTCAGTTTTTCATCTAGTACGAAATCAAATCTTGCACCTAAACAACCACAAGCCAGTAAAAAGTGTTGGCGCCAAGAGAAGCTAAAAAAATCTTAGGCTGTCTTCTTTCCTCTTGCTAAGAAGCATTCATTACTCAGTTATATATAATTTTGAAATTGGAAAACAAGAGTGCAAGACATAATTTGCCTAGATTATTTGTAATGACGAAATATCTCATTCCCTTCAGATAATGGTATACAGCTAAAAAAAAAAGAAGCAACTTTTAGGGGGACTGAATAAGAATGCAAAAAGTGAACAGCAAAAGAGGAAGCGGAATATCATGTATGCTTCAACACTATGCGTGTTAAATTTGGGTAAACAAGAGATGCTTCAAAATAATAATAGCAACAACAATAACGACAACAATTACAATTCCTAGTGAAACATCAGCCACAGAAGTACCTAATGGGTGGCCTCAAAAAAACTTTAAGCAGATGAACACGATCTATCTATGATGAGGGGGGAAAAAAACATTTAGAAGACATGTACCAAAACGGATAGCTCTTAGAACTCGTAGAGGATCATCCATAAAAGTAGTCTTTGGAGGTAAAGGAGTCACAATTTTTCCAGATTTAAGATCTGCAATGCCTGCATAACAAAGCAAAAGCAAGAAAAAAGAAATGAAACATGTGATGAATGCCCTTACAAATTACGCTGTTTAAAAAAAAAAAAAGGACAAACTATTGAAAATTTCTAACAGTCAAAAGAAACTTGAGATAAAACAAAATACTAACCTCTTTTAGTGTAATCTTCAACTGATTTGGTGTTGATATTGTAGAACAAGCTGGACAGTGTTCATAACATAAAATCAGGCAAGGAACAGAAATATATTCGATCCGAGACCAGTTATGAATGGGGTATAGTTTTTATTTGCACAAATTGATACCAAAAAAGGATACCTGTTAATGGTTAAATCCCTTCTGTACGCATCCTCTTCTGGTGTGCCATATGTTTGCTGCAACACAAAGTAAGTAAACTTCAATGACCGTTTCCTTCATTAATAAGGCTTACTAAGTCCACATCAACTAAAAAACCAGGAAAGTGGCCAACAATGAGATAGTCAAAATTTTAAATACTGACGTTTCTATATATATAAAAAAAAAACAGAGAATGTACTTCCAAATGCACAAAAAAATACCGATACAGGAGTGTGTTTGGTAGGAAGGAGGGATGGAGGGAGAGAGGTGAGGGGAGAGAACAATTCCCTTGTTTGGTAGGATGGATGAGAGGAGGGAGAGGAGGCATGGAGGGAGAGAGAGTCTCCCTCCGATCCTTCCATCAATAGAAGGATCTAACCAATCCATCTAATTTTAAAACTAAAAGTCTATTTTACTCATACAAAAAATTATTACCAAATAAATAAAATGGACAATATAGTAATTGGACAAACAACTATCATACATCCTTTCAACTCTCCCTCACTCATACCAAACAACATGAAGCATTACTATAATCCTCCCAAACAACATGAAGCATTACTATAATCCTCTCCATCCCTCCAACTCTGTCCATCCTTCTTACTCTCCATCTCTCCAACTCTGTCCATCCTTCCTACTCTCCATCCCTCCTATGGCTCCGAGAAATATATACCTTTGTAGGAATGCGGCTGTTCTCACTATACTCTTCACACCTTAAGTTTACAAAATCAATCCATACATCGCATATGCGCATTCTCGCTGTTTCCAAATGTTTTGATTGGTCAGGATTGCTGCAAAATTAATAATTAATACTATCGAGTCCATAATTATTGATAAAAAAATTATAATATTCAAGAAACTGATTTTGAAGGTCAGCAACGAAATTTACTCACAAACGAATCAATTCACCAGAATTTTTTTTTTTAAAATATACAGGAAGGAAAAACAAAACCTATTTCCCCTGAGAATTATCTTAAAGAAGAAAATACACACGCAATTATATAAGTTTACACTGTAAATTAGCAATTCCTTTATTTTAGCCCATTGAATCAATCTGCAAAAGAGTACGAGGAATTCGCCAAGGCAGAAAAGAAATATAAAGCACATTATACCTTGGAATAACGGCAATTCCTTGTGCCTTTTCTCCATTCTCTGACAAGTACTCTGTAACCTTCTCAACAAATTCACTGCCCGACATATTGTCGAGCGCAATATCAATGTCGTAACAGTCTTTTCCTAGAAGCTGGAAATCCACAATCCAACCGTCAACGCCAGGTACAACCGAACAAGAAAGAAATTTTCTTTCTGACCCAACAGAACCACCGGAAAGCAATTCGACAATAATATATGTATATTAATATATATATATATATATAGAGAGAGAGAGAGAGAGAGAGAGAGAGAGAGCGAGAGAGACCTTGTCGCGGACCCAGCCGCCAGCCACTCGGAGCTGGTTTTGGAGGCCGAAGTGGTCGAGAGTTTTGAGAAGCCTTTCGAAAATCGCAGCCTCGGTGACTGTGGGCTCGATTTTCTCCCTGACTTGTACGGACGGCGGTGAACACGCCGGGGCCGCCATTGCTCGGCGAGGTGAGAGAGAAGTTAGGCTTTCGCTTCGGAGTTTAGTTAGGAGAAGGGTTTTGGAGGGAAAGGAAGAGCAGAATCGAGGAGTGATAATAAAGTTGGCGTTTTTGCTTCGGTGGAAGGATTCGGAGGGAAGGAGATGAACAAGGGGCCTCGCTGCTACTCGCATTGTAACAAACACTCGATGGAAAGATATATACGGAATTTCCCACATAATATAACTGCGACGCAGGACATATTTGGAAATTCACATTTATGATTTTGAAAACGACACCAAGATCATATGAAAACGACAGTAGATTACACCAGATCAAAACAAAACGAGAACGAATAAAAAAGGCAATAAACGGACAACGACCTGTTCGTTTAAATACGACATCGAAATAAAACGACAATGAATGCGGATACGACAACATACATCTAAGGAATAAATGCATACGATACAACAACATAGGAACTCTGACGTTTCTTAAATTTCAGTCGCTTACACTCCCTTATTTGCATTGGAGATGAGACTTAGGCCAGTTTAGTAATGTTATAGATTTTGAAAAAATTGTTTTTAGTTGTGTTGAAGAAAAAAAGTAGTTGTTATAAAAAATAGTTGAGTGTTTGGTAAACTGTAATTACACAAGTGTTGCTGGTTCCAAAAGCAGTATAATAGCATTTGGTAAATTGTGAGGTTGGATTGATGTGGGTAGTTAAGATGACCGTAATTAATAATCTTAAATTAATATATAAAGTAATTAATAATTGATAATTATTTAGCAAATAAAAATTAATATATTAATAATATAACAATAATAGATAAATGATCATTAATGAGTACATTAATAATTAAACTATATATATAATAAATTAATATGCTAAATAATTACTATGTTAGGAATGTACTCATATTTATTAGATCATAATTAATTAATTAGTGTATTATGAAAAAATAATTAGTATATACATAATTTATTAATATTCCTTTTACTACTTAAATTATTAACTTTTAGTTATATAATTAAATAAGTAGTTAATTAATTATTAATATTTATTTAATAATCTATTATTTGATATATCACATGATCAATTTTTGGTAATTATTCTTTTTACAATGATTAATTACTAATTATCAATTATTAATTATTATTGATTAATATATTACATATTATTGATTAATATATTACATATTATTGATTAATATATTACATATAACTAAATAAATAATTTATATATTATTTATTATTTTATTAACAAAATTAAAAACACAATTTAAAACACATTATTTTATTAACATAATTTTGACAATTACTATCTATTTATTAGTTATTAAGTATATCTATTTATTAATTATTAATTAATATATAATATAATTAGTAATTAATAATTAATTATTTAATATAATTTTGTTGATAATCATTAATTGTATTGATTCCCGTATAATCTAAAAGTCAAAGTTATCTTTGAGCCGCTTCTGATTTTGACTGTAGGTTCTTCAAAAACTCTTTAAAAATCACTTTTTATAGTTTTTACCAAACACCATTATCAATTTTTGATGGCTAAAGAAGTGATTTTAAGCTCTAAGAAGTACTACCAAACGCACCTCTAGCCGAATATACTGTATTTTCTCTCTTTCTCATCTATTTTCTTTTATTTTGACAGGAGTCTTGAATCACCGCAAGAAGAGAGAGATTTTAAGCTCTAAGAAGCACTACCAAATGCACCCTTAGCCGAATATACTGTATTTTCTCTCTTTCTCATCTATTTTCTTTTATTTTGACAGGGGTCTTTTAGCCGAATATACTGTATTTTCTCTCTTTCTCATCTATTTTCTTTTATTTTGACAGGGGTCTTTTAGCCGAATATACTGTATTTTCTCTCTTTCTCATCTATTTTTTATTTTATTTTGACAGGAGTCTTGAATCACCGCAAGAAGAGAGAGATTTTAAGCTCTAAGAAGCACTACCAAACGCACCCTTAGCCGAATATATTGTATTTTCTCTCTTTCTCATCTATTTTCTTTTATTTTGACAGGAGTCTTTTAGCCGAATATACTGTATTTTCTCTCTTTCTCATCTATTTTCTTTTATTTTGACTGGAGTCTTGAATCACCGCAAGAAGAGAGAGAGAGAAATTTTTTTTTTCAGGGACTTAATTATGTATATAACAGTTAATTGAGCATGAGTTGTGTTTATAATAATAACTTTTGTCTTCTATTAACATCTTTCCATCAGCCCATGACTTGTTTTACATTTTCTTTCTACATTGCCATTTTCGTGAAATATACAATAACTGACTGCACTCTTTGCCGGTACAGCTGCATTAGTTGTTAAAGACCACAGAGAGAAGAATCTTGCAACGTAATTTTATCAATTACTTCTTTTTTTTTTTTTTATATGAGCTTCCCAGCTGAAGAATGTCACATTCGAGTGTTCTTTTTTTTTTTCTTTTTCTTTTTTGATTGAACATTTTAGCATTCTATACTACATGTAGATTGTAGCTGAAGGTTTGCATCAGGAATGTGCAGCGGAAACTTCGCCCGTCTCACTAAGTAGAGGATCATTATCAGAAACACCAGCAGATGAATCTAACTTCAACATCGGCGTCCCCAACGTCGGCACTATCGGAGGTTTTACTCTTCTGGAGACCGTCATCTTCAGTCCTTCCGTCGTGTGAATTGTTGCTCCCGTAGTCATATTTACCTGCACAGAGAATCATTCTTGATATTGAAAAACAGTTCGAAAGTTCGGCACTTTATCACCAGGTTCAACCACAAGTCCACAACTTACTTCAGGAGCTCCAACCGCCATTTGGAAGTTAAATCTGCGGACAAGCATTGCAAGTGCCACTACAGTCTGTAAAACAGAAAAGTTCAGAACTTTGGTCGACTTATATGCATGCAGCAAGTTAAAAAGTTCAAGATCCGAAAGTTGTGATTACTTTCAAGAAAAATAGTTACCTCATAGGAAGCAAACATGTCACCGACGCACTTCCGTGGTCCGCCCCCGAATGGCAAATAGCTGCAAGAGGAGGGCGGAAAAAAATGAGTCTCATGACAACTTTAGTCTAATTCACCAAACAAGCAGAAAGAGAAATGAAATTATGTACCTGAAGTTTTGATTTGTCTCATTTGGATTTGGTCCATCTAAGGGCCATCTTTCTGGTATAAACTTATCTGCATTTTCCCAAAGACTTGGACTGCGATGCAGATTCCAAACTGAAATAAATACGTCCTCACCCCTGTAGATGAAAAGCAATCAATATTGTTTATAAATTTCCCTAAATCAGTTTTCTTCCCATCAAACATTCAGAAGTCTTTATATACAGGAAGGCCAAACAAGGGGTTAAGAAAACACTAGAGGGAAATCTATATAAAGAAAATAACCTTTTTATAGGGTATTGACCAAGCGTGTCATCCTCAATAGAGCGGCGGATTAATACCGGTGGTTGCGGATAAAGCCTTAGGGACTGTAGTTATTGTGAGGAAAGGAAGGAGAAAAGACGTCAAAATTGAGTTCATGATTACAACGATGGCCATCTATGAGAAATCAGTAAGATGAAAAATCGTCAACTAACTTCATTGATCACCCGGGTCGCATACTTGAGTTTCTTCATGTCCTCAATAGTTGGAAATCGATCTCCCAAAACTGAGTCGACCTAAAATGGGGTGAAAAGAAAAAAGGACTAAATAAGGAAAGAAATTAAATCTTGAGATACAATACTGTGAACTGAGTCGATTCATTGATACAGCTTTGGATTCCTGAAAATTTGAGCATACCTCTTCTTGGAGCTTTGATACGACTCGAGGCTCCTGCAGCCAATCAAAAAGAAAATATAAGGGGACATTGCATGGGAATGTATATTTACTAGAAAACTACAGCAATAAAAGATGATGCATTTTTTAGACTCATTGTGATAAGAACACTTTTCAAGAAGTATGTTCAGTTAAAAAATCATTTGCACACGAGAGAAGAAAGAAGCAGAATCATATCACCACAGGAAAGATAATAAGCACTTTAATAGCTGCGGTTCCGGATTACCTTGGAGAGAAGATAAAAGGTCCACGTTAAAACTGCAGCTGACGTTTCATGCCCTGCTATAAGCATAGTCATCAAGTCATCACGGAGCTGCTTGCTGGAAACCTACAAACAAATGTGAGAAAAGCTTTGAAATCTGCACTCTAATAGGACCAGGTTATGGTTTCTAGAAACATACATCACTATAAACCCAAAAAGAAAGAAAAAAAGAACACACATCATCTCCCGAGGCCAAAAGGAAATGAAGAATACTAGGATCCCGTTCATTCACGTATTCCTCCTCAAATTGCAGTTCTTCTTCATCAACCATCCTCTGCAGATGCAAAAACAAGATATAGTTACTTATGTTAGCGGTAATGAAGAGAAGAAAATTTGTTTAAATGAGACAAGGATATGCAGTTCGATGCATCATCCAGTTCAGCCAATATATATATATGTGTGTGTGTGTGTGTGTGTGTATATATATGTATATATGTATATATATATATATATATATATATATAAAAGAATAAAACACGACATTGCAACTAAGCTTTGATTTGCCCTTTCCACCTTGATTATACCAAGTAATTTGAACAGACCTCACCTCATAAGCATTGGCCTTTCAAAAGTACACAAATAATTTGGCACATATATGCACTAGAAATTGAAAAGGTAGAATCTAATATTGCTTTGACAGGTCGGCAACTCAGCATTTTACCTTGCATATTTTGATCATATTATCAAGTGTGTCATTGATTAATTTGAGGGCTGCAGAGACCTTCTTCTGTTTTGGTGATATGTCTTTCCATATTGGAATCTCCCAGAATGGAATGGGTGCGGTACTGCGATATTCTGCTTCTCTTAGAACGGTATAAACCGCCTGCTCTAGCCAATATATAAACATAGAAATTTGTAAAACAACTCAAAGAAAGCATCAATGATGATAGTGCCACAGAAACCGTAACAAACTTGAACAAAAAAAAAAAAAGAAAAGAAGAAAAAAGAAATGAAAACCAATGGAGGGAAAAATAAATACCTCAACTATCCCAGCATCATTTGTCAATGAATCAAATTCATAATTGAAAACTGCCTTGCCAATAATATCTAATGTCAGACGGGAAAAAAGTGACTCCATCTCGACATCTTCCCCATCACTTGCAGCAGCATCTAGTTTCTGACAAAGCCTATCTGAAGCTTGTCCAAAGAGATTGATCATGGCTGCTACATACTACATACAAGAGAGAGAGAGAGAGTTGGTCAATTTAGACAAGTTTGTAAAGAGAATATTTTATAACCTGCTTCGATTACACCTAAGGTAGCCTCGCCTCAGAAATTGCCTAAAGATAAAGTTTGTTTCAAAATCTTGTAGAACTTTCTTGTTATGTCCCACAGGCAGATGCATATTTGAAGGCATTATTCCTATTGCCTCTTACACATTGTCTCAACTACTTTCTTCTGCTTTCATTTTTTTTATTTCCTATCATTTTTTTAGGATATTTTTCCTATCCATTTCGGGTGTTACATTTACCAACTTTTATGCTAACTTCCAATTATGAAAAATGAATTTTCTCCGTCTGAGCATTTTATTTTTCGTTGATATCTCTGCTTAAACCGTTGACTTTAGAAACAATGACTTCAACCAAAACAACTAAGTACCTTCATATGCAATGCCGGAACTATAGCACGCCTTCGAACACGCCATATTTCCCCATCAGCCGGGATAAGTCCCTTCCCCATGACAAATTCTAGAATTTCAGCCAATATACCCTGCAAATAATTCAAAAACCATTATAGAGAGAGAGAGAGAGAGAGAGAGAGTTGGAGTAGATACTAGATAGGGAGAGGTAAAAAATATCACTGGATTACCTTTGAATATGCCTTTGAATTATCCTTCAGTATATGTTTGGCAATGGAAGGATCAGACACTATCAAAAAAGACTGAAACAGAAATAGCAAGTCACTAATCAAAAGCACAAAGTGACCCATGAATTTGCATTGTGTGCTTGTGTGTTTGTGAAGATTCAAATGTGAAAAAGACCAACCTTGGGTCCGAAGTTCAACCTGAAAATTCCACCATAAGATAGATAAAGCTCATACAAGGGGATAAAGAAGGCCTCACTTTGGACAGCTTTAATAGACCCTCTTGCCTCGGGAATCTTCGGATAGTCTCCATTGCCATCAGCAGCCCAACTAAACAACAAGTCCAGACCCTCTCTTGGAACTCCCAACTTCGACAAACCATTCCTCAGTTGAGATGGAAAGCTTGTTACAACAACCAAAATATGTAAGTACAAATACAATGGGCCCGTTTGGTAACCATTTCAAAAAAGATTTTATTTTCAAGTATAAAAATAAAATGAGATTGTTTTGAATTGATCTTTTAAAATATTATTTTAAATATAATAAAAAATAAAATTGCGTTTAATTATAATTATTAATTAATATATTATAACATTATTAATAAGTATTAGAAAATAAAAAAATAATTTTTACTGTTTTTTTGTTTTTTTCATTTTCAAAATATTTATTAATTAAATACGGTTTTCAAAAGACGTTTTTATTTTCCAAACGCACCCAGTATAACCGAAAGGAATTCTGTAAACCTTCTCATTTTGCTACTAATTATGAATTTATACACCCAAAAATTAAAGCAAACCCACAAAAGGAAAAGGAAAAAGAAAATGTTGGTCAAAATCACGCAGGAAAATTTTTTGATGATTAATAAAAATGAAACTTTCCCAGGAAAAAAAAACTGAAGAATTGAAGATACCCAGATTGTTTAACAGTGAATTCTCCGGAGGCAATCCGAGTAGAGAGCCGAGCTCGCCTTTTCTCTCCGAGAATCCGCTCAACCTTCTTCACTTCACTATCCACTGAATCCGGCTCTCTCCCATTTGAAGACGCACATGTAATTATCCCTTCAACACCCACAAAAAAAAATAATAATAAGAAACCCCAAAAAAGAAAAAAAAAAACGTTTATTAGTAATTCCTTTTTTTTTAAGCAATTATTTTACCTTTTTGTCTAATGGGGTGCGAAGAAGAAGAAAATGAGATAGTGGGTCTGAGCCTGTTGGCTTGAAGCAGAGGAATATTGGCTGCTGCCGCCATGGGGGACGTGTAAGCACTGCCTCTGCCCTCAGATGTAGGTGATAATACAAAAAACAGAGAGAGCAATGTGGAAGCTTTCTGAGCTCAGCAAATCAATCTTCTTCTAAACACGAGTTATTATCGACAATAGTCGTTTTTCTTTTTACGCTAAACAACAACATAAAGTCAGACAGAGATTGGAATCTTTTTTCCTTAGCGGTTCTTTGTAATCTTTCGTTGCTAACTAGCCAACGGTTAAGATACCATTGACGCTAAAAGCCGACATGTAAAACTACCTGCACAGCTAATCATGGTTTTATTGCCTTTTTGGACCTGACTTGAGCCCTCTCTCGTAACGGGCTAAGCGTTGGGCTTGGCTATTCTGAGTCCAATCAAACCATGAGAGTGACTGAAAGAAGTCCATTGTCTATGCCCGAGCTTTCGTGCTTTGATGGGTTTTAACTTTTTAAGAGACATTTCTTTGCGTAATGACATGGTTTAGATTTGAAAATGATTGATTAAGGGATGTAAATGGCTCCTGGGACCCGCTCTAACTCTTTTTGTTGCGTAATGATTTTGTCTTAATATGCATTTTTAATGAACGTTTAATTCACAGATTTAAAATTATAATTTAAATTTATTTTTAATTTATGTGTATTTTTTTATTGAAAAAAATACTAATTACGAATCACGATTCTTCTTTATCAAACAAATAATAAGTAAAAAATTTGTGTTGGGTTGACACAATAACTTGGAACAAATATGACGAAAAGTGGTTTAGGTGCGACTGCGAACGACAGTTTCATTCTTTGGGCAAAAAGTTAAAGCGACGGAAAACGTATAGTTCTTGTCGTCGTTTTATCTCTCCAGGTCAGGAGAAAGGAATTGAGGCAAAGGCAATTGCCCTAAGTACGTATTTCAAGGAAAACGATATCTCGTACATATTTGCAGGTGAAACGACATGCAGTTCCTTTCAAGTTAAACGACATATAACTTATTTTCTGGAGGAAAACGACATGAAGACAACATGCCGTTAGTGTGTCGGTTTTCAATGTCCATTCGGAAAATGTCATGTCGCCATGTTCAGGTGGAATGACATGAAGTAAGAAACGATATGTCGTTTGTGCTTTCTTCAGAATCAACATATTTTCCACGATAAACGAAGTGTCGTTCGCTTGATAAGGGATTTGTAATGAGAGAGGTTTTGTCAGTGAAGCTATATTATATTCTAAATAATCCCCCTCTCAGTTTCTCTCTCAAGTTTGATGCGCCGCAAACTTGCGCGGTATGTAGAGCACTATTTAGCAAGGGATACGTATATTCATATGTGTGAGCGTATAATCAAGCTTTGTACACGTACAGTGATAAAGATACAAAAAAAAAGGTACTGATGAGGGTCCAACGACAAAAAGGTAGAGTAGTAACGACAACATATTACTATTTAAACAGAAGGAAAACAAGGAACCAAGACAATTCCACATGAAAGTTCTAAAGAGAGCAAAGAATTAAATCCTGTGCTCTACTTTCTCTTATTTTCTTGGCTCATGCACAACTCTCTGACCAAGAGATCCACTCCATTTTTAGGCTCAATGACCAAGCTTATGACTGGTTTGTGGACATAATTTGGAGAGAGGGTGAAGGAGAATCTGGAGAGAATGAGAGCCAAAAGTATCTTGAGCTCCACAATGGCCAAGTTCTGTCCAAGACAGATCCTGGGGCCCACCCCAAAAGGCATGTAAAGGTGTGGAAGCTTGCAAGCGCCAGTGATTCCGTTTGAGAATCTCTCTGGGTTGAACTTGTATGAATCTGGTCCCCATATTTCTGGGTCTGTATGGTGAGCCAAAACCAACGTCCAAATGTTGACACCCTTGGGTACAAAAATGTTACCAAATCTCATGTCCTTGAAAGCCTCTCTTGATACCACTGTCACCGGGGGATACAGCCTCAACGCTTCATGAATGACCATAGTCAACTGCGCGGCCAAAAAAAAAAAAAAAAAAAATCATGCTTTAGACTTTATTTGTGAAATTTATAATTATTTATGCAAGTAAAAAACAATATCACTTTTTCTTTCAAAAAAAAAAAAAAATGGCAGTTGCCTTAATCATCTTGAAAATTAAGTACGTCGATAAAATCTAAAATTTTAGATAAAAAAATAAGTTGAGTGTTATTTTAATTTTCATGAGAGATGACATTCGTTCTTTGTTTTGAAGCAGTGTAAGTGAGGCATGACTCAGAAATTTGGGGTGATTCCACATGTGAGGACCCAACCCTATAAAAAGGATAGTATTTTTTTTTCTTTTCCTCTTTTTTTTTTTTTTTTTTTTTAAAGTACCTGCTTCATTTTGCGAAGCATATCATAATCAGGATTCTGACCACCGCAGATTTCGACGGCCTCTTTCCGAACTCGTTCTTGCCAGTCCGGATTCATGGCCAACAACATGAGACACCAAATGGCGGAGACCGCGGTTGTTTCGTAGCCAGCCAAGTAGATGTTCTTGCAGTTATCAACAATGAAACGATCAGTTGCCTCTTGACTTAGGTCACTATTTTTCGCACCTTCAAGAACCATTTGAAGCAAGTCCCTCTCATGTGAGGCTAATTCCTTTCTCTGCCTCGCCACTTCAAGTATCAAATTGGGCAGTTCCTTCTCAAGAGCCCATGCTTCTCTATTGTTCTTCGTGGGAAGATGCCTATAAACATACAATATGAGAGAAAATCAACAAAAGTAAAATTCAAACTAAATTAATTAAACAATGGTTTTTCTCAGGCAATTAATTAGTACTATATATATATATGTATGTGTGTATGTATACACACACACACACACACACACACCTTGCTCCAGGAATCCCGGAAGTAAAACACTTTTTGGACATGGCTTCTTGGAGAGCTCTCAATTTAAAGAAAATCGCTTGTCCTTGGGTGAAATTGCTCCCAAAACAAGCTCTTGAAATAACGTCTCCGGAGAAACTTCTCATGTCTTCATCAATTTTTATGTTAGCAACTCCACCTTCCTTGGCAATCCTGCTCTTCCATGAGTCCACAAGCGTGATAGTAGAGTCTGTGATAAGACCCACCATTCCCTATATAATATTGACGAAATTCAACCATGTCAATGTCACAACAACAAGATACCCTTGAATATTGTTACGTGAGAAAGAAGGAGAATTGTGTGCTAGAATACGTTTGACATAGCTTTAACTGTCATATTAAGTCAAAATCATAGCAGATTAAAAAGTATCAAAATTAACTGAAGTTAATAGAAGATTTAATGGTTAAAAATCATATCCTACCCGGTAATATATATATATATATATATATATATATA